>NW_024734940.1:10983485-11163485 GCF_018991925.1 Homarus americanus | reverse complement strand
AGCAACTCTTATCTATATAATCAGTGACGCATCTCGGCAGTCCACTCATATGACTTATCAGTACCAATGGAAAGGAGCAGTCGATATAAATATAAATGTATTTCACTATAATGGAGATGGAACTTATCTCCAGTATCATAATTGATGTCCAATTGGCATAAAATATATCTCTACATCTCTAAAAAAAAGATAAGAAGAAATGAAACACGAAGCAATTTTAACACCAAATATACGTTCTTAATGCGTTGATAACCCTGTGTGTGTGGGGAGGGGTTCCTTTTTTTGGGTGGGAGGAGGCAAATAGGAAAATATTATCTTATCTTCGCCACTGATTTGGCCTGTAAGCCGCTTGGTCGATCAAGTTCCTGTTACACGTAGTCTGTTGGACTGGACTGGACTCTATTAGAATGTACCCGAACCCAAGGACTAAAAACAGTATCTTTGCCTGAACCGACACCACTGTTGGTCAAGTCTTGTCTTATATATGCTCACACTCTGGCAGATTAAACCACAAGTTTACAAACTTTTGTTCCATTCAGTACTTGTGGCTACTTTAGTTGTGATGATCCCTAGTGGGGAGGCCATCCGCCAGCTATATGTACATCTTTCTTAGTACCTCTAATAAGTTTCACGACCAGCCAGGTGACCTAAGAAAGCACTGCATTTTTTTTTACAGTATCAAGTTACTAGCCGTTCGGTCGGCTGGTCATTCCAGTGTTAATACCAAAGCCTATATAAGACCGCTATACCACCTGTGTAGAAAACACCTCTTTTAATTTCGAAAAAATATTAATTTACGATTCACACTTCTTATTGAAACAAATGAGTCATGTACGGGCATCTTACTTATCAGCGTTGGTTAAAATTAACTCATATACCCCATTTTATGTCACAAAAAATGTACTATCGTGGACAAAAGTTCGCTCCTTCCCACACTGAAGCAGTATCGACCCGCACAGCACACCCGCACCAGATAACAATCAGGGTAAGTCAGTTCGGAGACTCATTCCTGTGTCTCAGTTTCACTACAGGGAGCGAACTTTTGTCCACGATAGTACATTATAGAAAATCAAATTAACATACTAAAACATGACTTTATTTGCGGGTAGTGGAAGCAAGTGTGCTGACACAGAGCCAGGGAACAGCAGCGCACCTTTCACCAACTCTACCCCCCACCCGGGAGGTGGCACCAGCTCCACCTACCAGCCGGGAGGAGGCGAGCGCCGTGTAAACAATGGCATTTCTAACCACACCCTGCAAAATACAGGGTAGCATACCATAAAGTTATGTTTGCAACCTGACTGTAACGTGGTTAATTTTAGCACGCTGTATAACATACTGTTTATGAAATTTCGCATATTTTGCAGTAAATAACAAATCAGAATTTGACATGAAAGTAAAGAGATATGATCGGCGCAATATCTATGAGGACAACGAAGAGGCTGAGTGAGGGTGATGTGTTGGGGTGGATGACTCCACGGTGTCGGGAATGTTAGAGAATCAGGGACAGTTTAGTGCAGAAAGATGTATTAACATTCTTATTTTTTTCTCCCTCCCCGTGAGCGGAATTTTCCCTTCTCTCCCAGTCCCGTAATATTTGTCCAGGATCGTTGCCCCGTCCACAGCTAGGCTGATTAAGCAGTGGATCCTCACACAGGAGAACCTCCACCTGTTGAACTGGCCTAGCAAAGGAGCGAACATGAACCAGATCGATGGAGAGGTCAGCAGTGGACCTCGTTCGGAACCAAGTCGGGAACATTAAGTCAAGACTGCAGGCCGTGAAAGAAGAAGAAGGAAGCTGGACAAGCTACTAAATAAAGGGGAGAAAATATTTAGTTTTTTTTTTTTAATATCCTCTTCCAAATGGGTGGTGGTAGTAATAATAATGAAGGAAAATATATAAGTCTGAATTGTGGTGCTGTACTCCAAATATAATTAACTGTACACATTCCACTTGGGGATATCACTTCGAGTGCAATGTAGATAGATTTTAGATCTTTTTTAGATTGCTCCCGAGGGGGCTAGTTTATTGGGCACCCCCTTACATCCTGTGCAAGGCAAAGCGCAGAAGCGTTTACAGCGCCCATCTGGGAAGCATGCGTAGTTCATGCTTGCCTTTATGATTCATGCATTAAGGACGTAAAAGCCTGAAAGGGTCATGGGTTTTTTCAGCAAGTTACATGAAGTGACAGAATGATGAGTGTGTGGAGGGAAAATTCCCGGTACAATTTATCTGTTTATGGCAAGTATGGCAGGTCCCTAATAATGTCAAGTGCCAGGCTTGTCACTAGGAAGAGGGGTATCTGGTCAGGGAGGGAAGAGGTGTTGGTAATGGCTGGGGACCTGTAAGAGGAGGTCATTGGGCAAGTGAGGATGTAGTGAGAGAGGGTGTGAGAGTCGGGTTGACCACAACGTTTACAAACAGTGTGGCCAGGCTCAGGGTTGCCAATGTTAGGCATGGCGAAGTACAGTGGGGTGGATGTAGGTGACATGGTGTGGTGGGACAGGTACAGTAGCGGTGGAGGGAGGCACATAGGCATTGACAATATTGAGGGACATACCTTTTAGTGTGATTGTGATGGCGTGTGCGTCGACATACCGGTGGGATATGGGTAGCCGGGGGTGGTGTCCTGAGGTCCAATAGGCAGCCCTGGTGGAGACAGCACAGACACAGGAGCTGGTGCGGCTTGTGGTGGGTGGAGGACAGGTTGAGGCACCACGTGTCGTGAAGATGAGGCAGGACTTCGCTCGGGGGTGGCAGTACACACCAGGGCAGGCCCGGTAAGCGATACATCAATAGTGAAGGCCGCCGGCGGTGGAGTAGGCCGAGCAGGGGGGGCTTACAGGGGACTACCAGCTTGTGTCAAACCAGAAGAGAGGAGACTGGGTGGCAACAGAGAGCAAGAGTAGGTCGGAGATGGTGGTACAGAGTGTAACGAAGAGTTTTTCAATACGGTTGGTAAATTCTTGGAAGAGAGATATGATCCGTGTCATGTCACTGGAGGGGGGTTGTGGGGGGCACCAGTGGGAGCACAAGGCCTGACAGCGTCAGAGTTTTGACGGGGAGGAGGCCCAGTAGTAGTTGAGTAAGGAGGCGGCCGGGACTGCTGTGTTGCAGCCAAGTGAGGCCAGGCTGGGGCAGGTGTTGTTGAAGAAGGCGTTGCTGGAGACAGAGGGGACGCAGAGGGAGTCGGCCCAGTAGACTGGGGAGGGCGTTGTGGTAGACGCGGCCTTCCTTCGAGGATGCTTTTCCCCTGGGACAGACAAGCGATTGGGGCATTGCTGCGAGTCAGCATTGTACCGGTCGCCACAGTTACAACACCTGGGATCGACTACATAGCCCATACCACCCCTATTATGGTGGTCTTTGATTTTCTGGGCACAGGCAGCGGAGTTATGGTTACGTGAACAGAAGCGACATCTGGGACGATCACGTTGGCAGCAGGCAGTGAAGGTGTGACCCCAATAAGAACAGATAACACAAAATGCAGGCCCGGGGTGATAGGGTTCTGCATAAAGTGGGGGGAGGAGCGGGTGGGCCTCCACAGTGGTTGGGCATTCCCTTCCCTTCCACTTGACAATGACAGCAGCTTGTGGGGTCTTCCCCCAGGTAATGTCGACGTATACTGAGTATACGAGAATTAAAGTCACGAGCATCTTCGATGTCAGCATATAGGGGGAAACGTTTCACTAGGATGTGGCAACATTCATCAGCGTCTCCTGGGGGGGAGGGGGGAGGGCACAAGGACAACCCCGTCAAAGCCAACAGTGCTTAGTGTTTCATAGACCTCAGGAGTCTGACACTTGATAAAGTTCCGGTTCTTACCTTGTCTGAATTGAATGTTGAGGCCGTGTTGTCTGCAGTACTTCATCATCCAATTAAAGCGTTCCTCTACAGATTTCAGTGAGTCCTTGGGGAAGTGCAGATTCAGCTTACTTGGCAGGTTGGCAGAGTCATAGGGTGTGTGGCTTTTGTGTTTCCACTCCGGCTAGTGTTTCCCATAGAAACATTACCGTCACTGTCATTATCACTGGGGTCTGACTCTTGAAGGGTGTTAGATTCAGTATGACCAGGCGAGTTGGGGATGGCATCAGTATCAGAAATGTTTGCGTCCATGAGAGAGTCTCTTCTGGGACGTTTACGTCGATCCCCCATGTTGGCAAACACTTGCCGGCTGAGGGGACCTTTGTGGGACGATCGGGAAGTCAAGAGCACCTATGGGCACGTCCGTCCCCTTATGTGGTCACGTCACGACTGCCGAATGTAGATACCTAGAGCTGACGGAAGCCCGCCCCACAAGGGGTCACAGCTCAAGGTTGAAGAAGCCGTAAGTCCAAAAAACAGTGAGGGCAAACATTTTCAGAGTGAGCTGATGGCACCAAGTGTGAGCTCAATCAAGGCCAAATTTTAACAACACTGGAGCAGGTTCAAATACACTACATTCGGGAACCAGTGCATACCCAGTACCTGCCAATGGTGCATACGAGACGTGACCGGCGGCCCAAGTGGCTAACGAACCAATCAGCGGCGAAGAGGATAAAGGTAAAAGTTAAAAATTAAAACCACATTTAATGTAATATAATAGTATTATATAAAAAATATTTAAAATTTGTGTTATTTTATGTTGCACAATGTTTCGTTCATTAATGAAACGTTCATTTGGTGCCAAAATATGATGAGATTGGATTGGATCAGTAATTACCAATTGCTTTCGTTCCATTGTTGCTAGGAAGCACCCAGTGGAGTGGTGAGGGATGTCCTATTAAGTGACTATATTGGGAAATGACACTAATGTTGCTGTTATTTACGAAAACTATACCGATGTTAGGGTTAGTCAATTACATATCCTAAAGAGCCTTAATAGATTGTAGAAGATAAAGGTTAAATATCTCCTTTTTTATATAATATGACCTTAGGTTGGGCTGTGACGTTGGTAAACCATACCAATACCAACTTTACGGTTACGCGACTTAGCAATCATATTCGCCTGTGCTTATCCTAGAGGCTTGTTAGCTAAATATAACTCAATAATGTTCTATGTTAACCATTTTAAAATGTATTTGTTGTAATTTTTACCCTGAAACTTATCCCTGATTAATATTTAATTCAAATTGTATTCTGAAAGTGGTTTCATTCGTTCCCGTAAATGTTGTTAATTTTTAATACATTAAAACCTTACAATAGAAATAATGAATTTGTTTATTTAGTTTACTAAAAAACAATAAATAAATAAATAAAATAACAAATAAGACAGTCTTGATTATCTTAAATACTGAACTATCAACCTGCCATAATTAACGCTCACACTAATACTGAAATTAATTCATCGCGGCTGTGGCGACTTACCTCGTGGATACGACAACTATCACGGACGGACGGACAGGCATCATGCTATACATCACCAACCTTTCAGTTCAGGAGGAATACCGAGAGAAATAAGTTTAACGCCGGTCAACAAGAAAAGGTGCTCCCAATACAGTAAAACGAATGACTTTCTATCTCCATAAAACTTAGAAAAATTTTTGTTTGATGCAAGCTTAGAAACAACGTGGCATCCCCAAAATTACATAAAAAAATACTTTGATGTTCTTGAAACACGAGGTGGTGGTCTAATGCTCCCGAGGTGTGAGGACGTTCCTGTCATGTGTGAGGACGCTCCCACATATTTATTATCTAAAATGGAAGGCGACCCAACTCACCGAAAACAATGGTCTCTGATGACGTGCCCCAAAAGATCTTAATCCTAATCGCCCTTGAGACATTAAGGATGGAGCCCATTGAAACTGAGATCCATTGGAATTACTACTTACTAGGATTGGGACCTGTTATTACAGTACTAAGTCCAGTCCAAGATGATACTAAATGTTACATAATACTGTACTTCATTGAGATATAAGCACAGGATATATCAGGTGCCACGAAGAGAGCTCGGGTTCTCAATTGGCTCAACCATGTTAATATTATTATTATCCGCTCTGTATCTGTATTTTTCTGGCTAAATAAACTGTTTAAATATGAATATATAAATATCAATACCAATGGTTAGGTTAGGTTGTTTCCAATTAGGGCTGGGACCTGTAAAGCAGGATAATAAAACCATGACAGCATGGTGAGGGTCATTTTATCCCAGTGTAGCAAAAACTTTCCAGGAGAAATGCGGATGCCTCTAAAATAGGTGAGTGTGATCACTGTGCCCAGTTGAATGGAGAGGGTTGACCAAAGATACAAGTCTATAAGACTATATAGTCTTTGGCTCTGACGAGAAGAAGGTGGGAGGGGGAGGACTCCGATACACTCATCGACAGCGTAAGGGAAGGAGAGGGGCAGACTTTCATATAGACAGCGACGAGATCACAGGCCACCGCAATGACAGTGTAAGGATGAGGAGTGGGAAAAGCGTACGTTCCTTTAAAACCGTTGTGCGATGCGAAGGACTCCAGACTTAGCTGATGAATAAAACAATAATCAACGAACATGATAACTTGGACGTACCTGAGATATGGCGTGTTAATGTTCCTCGAAGAGCAGCTGCTTTAACTCGCTTACCTAAAAAAAGAAAATGAAAAATTTGAGATTACCTGCCGTCTATCCCTCCCACACACACACACACACACACCTATAATATTATTCACACTTAACTTACAGGAACTAGGGCAGAACTAATAACCTTAAGCATTAATTTATGCCAAATGGATGATAAAACTTTATTTCAAAATGTCAAGAACATAACAGTAGTAGTATTGTTACCTTGTACCGGTGGTCGCGGAAGCGCACCGCTTTGACACTTTTATGACACTTCATGGCCCTTGAAGACACCTTGCTCTACTCTATGACACACCTACAGTCCTACACCTATGGCATTTCCTGCGCAAATCTATAATTTTCAAGTATTTTAACCGATAAAATTACTAACAATATTGGATGTTCAAAGTGGGCAGAATTTTGAAGTCGAGGGAAAATGTTGGGTAAAATAAGAAAAATGAACACCAAACAAACCTTTGAAAACTTTACCTAACCTATAAAAATCCCAAAACAATAAACTACTTACGTTATTCTTGTTTTCTGTGTTTAATGTGTTGGTGTAGTTTTCGGTGTTCAGATGATGAGGAGGGGGGGGGGGTGTTATCCATGAACTCGAAAGCGATTTTTAACCTTTTCCTAGGTTAGGTTAGGTTTGGTAAGGGCTTCAACGGTTTGTTTGGTGGTACATGTTTTAGTATTTTACCCAACATTTTCCCTCGACTTCAAAACCCTGCTCACTTTGAACAGCCAATATTGTTAGTAATTTTATCGGTTAAAATACTCGAAAAATATAAATTTGAGCAGGAAATGACAGAAGAAAGTCGATTCCTAGCTAAAAAAAAAAATAGTTTGTCATCCTGAGAATCTTGGGAATTTAGGTTAGGTTAGATTGAGTTCCTGGGTTCTGTGGCTAGATTAGATTAGGTTAAATTAGGTTTGAATATCTAAATACAGGGATGACCGAAACGAAAATTTTACCAAAATTAATTCTAGTGATGATAAACAAAAATAAGAAATACCTATTGGGGTAAAAACGAATATTAACCACTCCAACACCTTATGCCACTTTACGACACTTTATAACGCTTATGACACCTATGAATGTTTTTGGCGCCCACAATTACTGACACTAATAAATCTTCATGACACAAACACTTTACAGCACTTATAAACATTCCACGTTACTTTGGAACGCATTATGATACATGTGATCACTTCGCAATACAAATGAAAATTTTACGGCACTTAAAATCACTTTTTGAAACTTAAGACCACCTTGAGACACTGTGTAACTACTTTACGGCACTGTAAGCAACACTGTGACGATACAATTCATGACAAACACTTGATACTTTTCAGTTCTCAATTTCGGTCTCTTCACCGGGTATTTGTTTGTACATACAACCAGCGTATACTTCCTTTCTGCACTATGGCAGCGGCAGCACTGTGGTACTGCCTACTTCTTGTCTTGTAAGGCCTCTGTTCAGATTCTCATAAATCCGAAACCGCGAAACGAGGCAGATTCAAG
Organism: Homarus americanus; assembly: GCF_018991925.1. Classification (NCBI taxonomy): domain Eukaryota; kingdom Metazoa; phylum Arthropoda; class Malacostraca; order Decapoda; family Nephropidae; genus Homarus; species Homarus americanus. The sequence goes on along the minus strand of NW_024734940.1, from coordinate 11,155,434 downwards.
TCTGGGGCGAACCGGAGAAGCCTCGTCCCAGATGTTATAATGGACTGAGTTTGATCGTGTACTCACTCGTGTCTTCACTCATGTAGCTTTAGAAATCCTTGTCTTTATTTGTTCTAATTATAAAGTATAAGGCAATGTATTACACAAGATTATATGTCAATATTTTAGTTCGTATAATTGTCTCGTTTTTGGATGATTGAGTCTGATGTATAGAAAAGCTGTTCCCGAACCCTCGAAACACCTACGTCATCGATGTCCCAAAGTGGTGTCAGTCAACTAGTGACAAAATGTATCCAGAATTGTTTATATTGTTTTCCCGCTTTTTTGCGTTTTAAATACAAAGAAACAAACGGAAATGAGATACATCTGTAATAAACATAGTTAATAACGATATAATATTTTTTTTTTAAATATTATCTTATTCGAAAGCCAACGCTTTCGAAGGCGCGTTTGTTGTCTCAGGACAAAAACAACCCAGACCACGACTAACCAAAGCTACCAACAGCCTCCGCACATCTGTCTGGTATATTGTGTGGTTTAATATTTTTGACAGACTACATATAACCAAAAGAAAGTCAATCACCTTAAATTTAATTCATGAAAGGTGTTCAAAGACTATATGTTAGGTATTTCTTAGTTTATCTTTGCAAACTAATCAAATTATTAACTACTGAATGGCAGCTTGGGGCAGTAGTTTACCTTGTGATTATCAGTAGTGGCAAACAAGTGTGGCGCCAGGGGTTCTAGGGGGGCTACAGCCCCCTCGTCTCTTGTTATGGAGCCCCACCCGCCTCGGGGAAATTCCACACAATTGTCGGGTAAAAGTCTGAGTGCCAATTATAATGATTGTAATTATAATTATTCAGCATAAATAAATTGTTCATTCCCAGAGTGTTTCTTACAGTCTGTTCATGAATACAGTACCAAAAAGGATATGCAGTGAATTTGCAAAACATTTAAATGCAAATTGTAATGCACTTAGTCATAAAATCTCTACTTTTAGATGCTTTCTTGAGAAAGTCACCCAGGAATGTCCAGACAGTTTCCTTAAACTTCATGCCTATTTAACAAAGTTAAAGGATGCCCTTTTTGAGCTAGATCAAATTGTAACTATAGTATGTATTCCCACTAAAAAATTATTCGGCACCCGTGTCATATTGTATCATTTCGTAAGGGTGCCGAATAATTTTTTATTGGGTGTACAACTTATTGGCATACATCGAGATGGCTTCTCTGGCCGGTCTGTACTGTACTGTACAGTACACCCACTAAAAAATTATTCAGCACCCTTACGGCGTGATACAATATAACACGGGTGCAGAATAATTTTTTAGTGGGTGTACGTTGCCAGTGTCTCCTAACCCTGATCAAACACGAAGTTCCCACGCGCTTTCGTGTAATTCACATCATTGTAATCATCATTAAGCGACGGGTAGATAAGGGTTGGAAGGCGAGGGGGAGGGACCGGGAATCACTGTCTCGGGTCACCCACCCTCCCCATTGTGTTAATGCTCGGGTAATCAAACATTACCCGCCTATCTTATGTTATTGTAGATGGGAATGTAGTGAATGTAGTCTAAATAATGGTGTAGTGGATGGAGCGAAAATGACAGTGTAGTGGATGTTGCGTAGATGACAGTGTAGTGAGTGTTGTGTAGATGACAGAGTAGTGGATGTTAGAACAAAAGAATGGAGGAAACTGCAGCGAGCGTATTAGCCCATACTATATAGGCAGCCCGTTTACACCCAATCCCAATCGCTCATATATCTATCCAACCTATATTTGAAGCTTCCCAGCGTGTTCGAGTTTATGATAATGTTCGGTAACTTGTTCCACTCATCCACTATATTTTTAAACAAGCGTTTACCTATCCTACACCCAAATCTAAAATTTTCTAATTTAAAAACAATGCTACGAGTTCGCTTCTCATTGGATAGTTTACATACCTTGGTTATAATTATCACCTTTGTTTAACCCTGACTTCCATTTATACACCTCGATCATATCGCTCCTCACTCGACGTCTCTCGAGGGAGATATTATAAAGTTTATTGGTAAGTGGATCCCTCGTAAACACGCCTGGGAACGCCGAGTGCCTTACCCCTGTACATGTCTGTCAGTATGTATGTGCAGTATACAGTATGTTCATCCGTCCGTTCATCTACCCACAAAAGTTCTCCCAATTGAAGATGAATAATCCTAAGTAGCCACATGTTGTATTAATATCTGTGATTCCTAACTTGCATTTTGATGATCATATCTATAAAAGATCCTCATATTTTACGTAATTCTTTGCGTGGACCTATTGTTAAAAGTGACTGGCAGTAATCATGGAAGATGACTTGATTTTATGAGACAACAGTTGGCGTGTTATGAAATATCTAAAAAGAAATATTCCTCTGTGATGTTAACACTGGTCTATGGTTGCTGATAATAATATAAAAAGGGGCTTTTCTCTGAAAGCGCTCATCCTACTATGGAATTTCTACATAGTAAGTGTATTTTATTAGCCTAGGTTCGTGTATACTGTAATTGGTATTTGTGATACAAAATACTCTTATGAGCAAATTTCTGTTCTCCATATTCATTGTTACATTTGCCTGTTAAAATTCAATACACACCCTCAGACACCCAGAGTCAAATTATATCAAAACTATACAGTATTTACAAAGTAAATAAAATAGAAGTAGTAGAAAAATGGTTTTATTCAAGATCGTTCCTTACAGCTAATGAAAAACTATGGTACAATAAATAAGATTACTGATTCATGGGTATTATTGTACTTTACAATTGTTTAGAAGCACTTCCTATGGACAATGGATGGACCAGATTCGTCATATTCTTGCTTGCTGATCCACATCTGCTGGAAGGTGGAGAGGGAAGCCAGGATGGAACCACCGATCCATACTGAATACTTGCGCTCTGGGGGTGCAATGATCTTGATCTTCATGGTGGATGGTGCCAGGGAAGTGATTTCTTTCTGCATCCTGTCAGCAATTCCAGGGTACATGGTGGTGCCACCAGACAGAACTGTGTTGGCGTAAAGGTCCTTACGGATATCTACGTCGCACTTCATTATGGAGTTGTAAGTAGTTTCGTGAATACCAGCATTTTCCATCCCAAGGAAGGAGGGCTGGAAGAGAGCCTCTGGGCAGCGGAACCTCTCATTACCGATAGTGATAACTTGACCGTCGGGAAGTTCGTAAGACTTTTCGAGTGAAGAAGACTGGGTTGAAGTTGCCATCTCCTCTTCAAAGTCGAGGGCGACGTAGCAGAGTTTCTCCTTGATGTCACGTACAATTTCTCGTTCAGCAGTAGTTGTGAAGGTGTAGCCACGCTCGGTCAGGATCGTCATCAAGTAATCTGTCAGGTCACGACCAGCCAAATCTAGACGCAGGATGGCATGAGGAAGGGCGTATCCCTCATAGATAGGAACAGTGTGTGACACACCATCACCAGAGTCTAATACAATACCTGTAGTGCGACCAGAGGCGTACAGGGAGAGCACAGCCTGGATTGACACATACATTGCGGGAGTGTTGAAGGTTTCAAACATGATCTGAGTCATCTTCTCACGGTTGGCTTTAGGGTTGAGGGGAGCCTCTGTCAATAGAACTGGGTGTTCCTCAGGTGCTACACGCAGCTCATTGTAGAAGGTATGATGCCAGATCTTTTCCATATCGTCCCAGTTGGTAACAACACCGTGTTCAATGGGATATTTGAGGGTTAGGATACCACGCTTACTCTGAGCCTCGTCACCCACATATGAGTCTTTCTGACCCATACCCACCATCACGCCCTGGGGAAGATACAATTCCGGGTTAGGTTATATGGTTACAACGAATCTGAAATTTATATCATCTAATTTTTCAAGACTTTGGAAAATATAAATATTTGAAATATATGTACCTGTATAATGTAAGACAACTCACCTGATGTCGAGGTCGGCCTACGATGGAAGGAAAGACGGCGCGGGGGGCATCGTCCCCAGCAAAACCAGCCTTGCACATGCCTGAGCCATTGTCCACAACCAGAGCTGCAACTTCGTCGTCACACATGTTGGTAGTTCTGCAACGACGAAATTTTTCGTTAGAATATTGTTAAAGGAATACTGTAGTCTTTTTTTTTTATTATTTATATTCTATAAAGTTTGATTCATTTTAGCCTCACTTTCGAAAATATTGCTCAACTACAGTATATCAAAAAGTTGTACTTAACTTTTGCTATCCTGTATAGCGACGCAAGACTTTAAAAAAAATATAGGTACAAGAAACTGAATGTTATTTTTCCAAACCCTGTTTTGCACTAAGATAAAAAGGTGTGAACGTATATATAGGAAAGTTTGTTACTACTTCTGTTGAACGTTTATTATGTATAATTATAATAAATGAATCAAGGTAAGTTAGGTGTTTCACTACTGTACTATATCACGAATCTACTAATTGCTATAAGGCTTTATGTTATTCTAATATTTTGTTCTATTGTCACTGTTGTGTTTGCTAATGACAGTATTGCATGTTATTTCAATAGTAATAGTGTTCTTCTAATAGAATTATCACCACTTTCTGCACTTGATGTCAACAAATAATGAATTTATTTAAGTAAAATTAAGTTTCTCCTGTAGGTTTCCTCTGCTGACCTTAAGTTATTCTACAGAAAATATTTTCCAGCACAAAAGTGAGATATATTTTCCATTCACTACGTCGATACCTACTTAATCACAGTCAGCTACCCGAGCTTGCCCCTTTAACCATCTATCTTTCAGCTGAAAAAACACAAACACTCTGGTTCAGCCACCTACCCAGGCAGAATAACCTTTGAATACAAAACTACTCACCAATACATAAACAATTTACCACTTACTGTTAGTGAGTGCAAAACGGGAAAAGCTGTAGTTACTGCGACGACGTCGTTTGCCAGTGTTATCTGTTCACCTGCCACCTCACCCACTACGCCCATCGCTTATATACAGTACGTTCACTCCACTATCTATGACCGAAGCTCACCATTCTCCAGTGTGTGACTACCATATTTGGTCGTATGCACTCGGGAAGTTGGAATATATTTTTCTTCGGTGAAAAAGAATAAGCATTTTTTTTTATACTTGTCGAACTCGTAAGCTGTAATGGAATAATCGTATCATATAAATGTTTAAGAAATGATGGCACGATAAATGTTTAACAAGTGATACCACTACAAAACAAATGTTAAACAACAATAGATCTTTAACAAAAGGTGATGGTAATGCTGTTTAGATGTCTTAAATTATGAAGAACTCATAGTTTTAATGTGACAAAATTTTAATCATATAAAAGAATAATGACATCAGAGAATTCTACGGTGTTTGTGACGTGAAAATTAACTTTGTTGATGCAATATGTTTATATTTCTCAAGGTTAGTTAACACAACAGCAATGTATACTGTACCTTCTAGAAACTATTATCTACAACTATATTAGTGTACTATTTATCGCATACCGCCTAGTATCATCTTTAATGAGATCAAGTAGATGAAAGCTATCGCTGTTAGATAGTTAACATACATTACGGAGAGCCTGTTGGCCTACTAATATTTGAACACTGTTTAGGTGAATTATAACGCTAGAACCATGAATAACAACATATTTATTAGTAACAAATGACACGAGTAGCTCATTTGTGACTATGACATTCGTTAAGCAATCATTCAAGCATGGGCTCACAATCACATTCGCGGTCTGATTGTCTAGCTATACCCCCACTCCTTTTCCCTAATGGCCTAATCCATCGTCAGGTATCTTGTAAATCAGGTTTGAAAAGGAGGTTTACTCGGTGGTTGCTCCATGTTTTCTTTTTGGCTTGCTCGCCCAGGCGGTATCTCTGGCACTTTTGGGACTATGAAGCTGGAAAATCTAAAATAATGCTGACCAAGTGCTTTAGCATTTTTTTTATTAATTCTTGTTTTTTCTTCTTAGCTTGTTTATCCGGGCGATATCTCAGAAATTCTTTGAGTTGTTTGGCCTGCCCCCAGTCACCGAACGTGACCATAAGGCCGGCGGACGACCTTCGTAGCCCCCTCTATACCTAAAGTAAAAAAAAAAAAAATCTTCAGGACGAGGAGGTTCAGCTTCTTAGGAGGAGTTGAAGATGGAGGAGAGACCTCACAGTCTTCACCTTCATCCACACGACTCTCATGGCTGAGGTCCTACCTATCTCTGAGTTGTGAAAACTTCGTACTGTACCTTCATAAGCTGCACGGACTGGGATTGCTTCGGGATCGAACTAAAGACCATTAGTTCTTCTATTGGTATTGACATTTTTTAATTATATGGTGCCCTAATTATACAAGGTTCAAAATTCCAAAGACATCTCTAGATGAAAAAGACTTTTCTAAGTGAGTTATCTATTACTGTACTAGTAACGTATTTCAGCGTTTGATTTGGAGTCCAATTTGCCGTGTTGTGGCTACTTTTGACCGTGCCTGTACTGTATTTGTCGGCAAAGATTACAGTTTTCAAGTTTGAAATTGATGAAGAATTATTTACGTTCAGATTCAGCAGTTTCAAGAAAGCCTGGATACCCTGGCTAGAATTTCTAATAAGCCAGAAGTTAGTCAGAATTTGGATTTGTTTGCTCAAAGGCACGAAAGGCTAAATTTTGATATTTTAATAACTTGGCAAATTTACATTCGGTATCCAACACAAGGAAGCAAGGTGACTGTCACTACTCTTTATCACCCTTTACTTTACTATGACCTTAATGTACCCATTCTGCAGCTGAAGCGAAAGAAGGCGCCGTTGACTCCGTTGAGTCAGACTCAGGCGGCGTGCTGTATTGTCTGTATCCATTCGGGCTCCCCCCCCCCTCTTCCCCGTATGTATGGTGTATGAACTGTGTACTGTAGTAAAGACGAGTGATGAGGTAAGTGGCAATACTGGTGTAATAAGAGGGTGATCTGAATTTCGTTTGATAATAGGCTATTAAAATAAATTGGTCAACTTTACTGCAATATAATATTAACGTACAATCACTGACAATTTTCTCTGCTACAGAACAAGTTTTCCTAACACGGACCAGTTGCTCAACAGCAAGTCTGGCTGACCTGCCAAAGGAAGAGTTGTCCGGCCGGTGATTCTGGAATAAGTTCATTGTATTTGTTATCAGTCAGGTGAGTAACTGTCTCATATGCTGTCGTCATCTTAATCTTATCTCACACTTGCATCACCATCCACCGGGGCCGCTCAAGTTATCGTGGGGAGGCACTCATCTATTCCAGGTCATCATCCATTTCCTGAGATTACAAACTGTAATTTCATATGTATCTCGAACGGAAATTAAGTTCATGACTTTTGACGTCCTATTAATCAGAATGTCATACACAGGAATGTACTGACAAGAAAGGAAATTCCACCCTTGAGTTATGTACAAAACTTTCAGGTGCTACTAAAAAGTGGAGCTACTATAGTATGCGGTCGACCTAGTTGGAGTTGTGTCTACCGGGATATTTACACTGTATTTACACCTAACTTAACCAAGGTTAGGTCAGATCAGGTTAAGATAGACCAACTCCAGCTCGGTAGACCGCATACTACAGTAGCACCTCTTTTCAGAAAAAGTAAACATTTCTTAGTAACAACAGGCGAAATTTTCAAGAGAAATTTCAGTGATGAACCTCGGGTATACACAAGAAAAAGGTCTTTGTGAAGGTGATGTAAGACCCGAGGAGTAAAGCTGGGATATGGATTATCATCTTCAGGAGAGGAAGGGGTGGATGAAGATTATTCGAGTGGAATAGGGTTATAGTAAAGTGTGGAGAACAGGGGAGGAAAAGAGAAGAGAGATAAAGAAAAAAGACAATACAATATTACAAAGTAGATAAGAAATTTTGGTTTACACTTGCTTGTAATAAGCACAAGAACTCAAAACCCTTCAATTTACTTATCAATTATATATATATATATATATATATATATATATATATATATATATATATATATATATATATATATATATATAATAATTATAAATATGAAACAGTATTTGTTATCATGGTAGCAGGTGTCACATACGGTATACAAGTACGTATACTGAAAAACACCGATGCAGTCACAGTGGTCTCGGTGCAATTCTAATATATCCTTTTCGATGATTTTGTCTATGCCGTTTTCCCTTCCTTGTGGCCTACCGCATGTGTGTGAAGCTTTGCATACAGCACTGTATATTACCCAACAGGTGGTACTACACGCTAACCTTTAATATCTTAATACAGCACTTTTATAAATTGTCTGTGGTACTTAAATATTAATGCTGGTCCTTTGAATTTGTTATATCTGTAATGTAAGCACAGTCGCATTGTTAATATTTACTGAATGATCCCAGCGGCGATAATAATTATCTTATCGGGAACTTACAACGCCATATCATGGTGTTGGAACGTACCTCCCCGAGTTCATAAGATAAGATCGTATCCTCTGCGCGCCTACACCTAAAACATAACCAAATATGGCCATCGCTCGACTCTTGCCCAAATATGGACACGTTTTCACGACACCCTACCTGTTATGGTCTTATCAGATAGTAACTATTCCGTTAATCGGTATATTTATGAACTCCTTAAGTATCTGTGATCTGCATTTTATCTTATTTAAAACAACCACCTGCACACATTGTGCAAGTGAAGTGTATTAGCAGGTAGACTTTTGATCCTATGTATACACCAAGGATCATGGTGATAGGAAGTGTGGATGTGGTGACAATGTGTAATCACAATGAGCAGGAGAGGTTAGGGGAGTATAGTCACGATGGTATTGTGTGAACTCAACGTGAACTGGCTGGTATGACGGTATTGTATAAAGTGGGTGGTATTGGTAGTGTATGAAGTGGGAGGTGGTGGTGGTCTATATGAAGTGGGTGGTGGTGTATGAAGTGGGTGGTGGTGGTGTATGAAGTGGGTGGTGGTGGTGTATGAAGTGGGTGGTGATGGTGTATGAAGTGGGTGGTGGTGGTAGGTGTATGAAGTGGGAGGTGGTGGTGTATAAGTGGGTGGTGGTGGTGGTGTATGAAGTGGGGTGGTGGTGGTGTTTAGTGGTGGGTGGTGGTGTATGAAGTGGGTGGTGGTGGTGTATGGAAGTGGGTGGTGGTGCTGTAGGTGGTGATGGTGTATGAAGTGGGTGGTGGTGCTGTATGGGGAGGTGGGTGGTGTATGAAGTGGGTGCTGGGGCTGTATGAGTGGGAGGTGAGTGGTGGGGAGGGTGGTGGTGTATGGAAGTGGGTGGTGGTGGTGTATGGAAGTGGGGAGATGGTGGTGATAAAGTGGGTGGTGGTGGTGTATGAAGGGTGGTGGTGGAAGTGGGTGGTGGTGCTGTATGAAGTGGGAGGTGGTGGTGTATGAAGTGGGTAGTGGTGGTGTAGAAGTGGCATTGTATGAAGTGGTGGTGGTGTATGAAGTGGGTGGTGGTGGTGGTATGAGTGAGTGGGTGGTGCTGTATGAAGTGTGGGTGGTGTGTGGTGGTGGTGAGGTGGTGGTATAGTGGGTGGTGGTGTGAAGTGGGTGGTGGTGGTGTATGAGTGGCACTGTGAAGTGAGTGGTGGTGCTGTATGGAGTGGGTGGTGGTGGTGTATGTGGGTGGTCTTGCTGTATGAATGTGGGTGGTGGTGGTGTATGAAGTGGGTGAATGCTTGCTGTATGAAGTGGGTGGTGGTGCTGTATGAAGTGGGTGGTGGTGTGTATGAAGTGGGTGGTGGTGGTGTATGAAGTGGATGGTGGTGGTATGAAGGAGGTGGTGGTGGTGTATGAAGTGGGTGGTCTTGCTGTATGAAGTGGGTGGTCTTGCTGTATGAAGTGGGTGGTGGTGCTGTATAAGTGGGTGGTGGTGCTGTATGAAGTGGGTGGTGGTGGTGTATGAGGTGGGTGGTGGTGGTGTATGAAGTGGGTGGTGGTGTATGAAGTGGGTGGTGGTGGTGTATGAAGTGGGTGGTCTTGCTGTATGAAGTGAGTGGTGAAAACTAAAATACTGCACTAGGAAATTTATAGTGTTAACTTTACACTTACACCCTCCATGAACACTAATAAATATAATTTTCTTTCTTCACACGATTAGTTCTTCTATTTTTACTCAGGCTCCTTATAATCGTAGTTTTCTTTGACTGGAGTTTGAAATTTTAGATGTTATTTAAAATATGTAAGATCTTTTCATGTACACACCCATCTTCCCACTCAAGTGGCATCATCAGACAGGTAAAATCTCTCATTTTATTCACAATCTCGTATTTTTTAAATAAAATTTTAATGCGTTACTTCGCCCAACAATGAAATTTAATGCAGGATTGTCAACATTATTATGGAGGAGGGCTCGTGGTTGAGGCCGAAGTAATTCTTAAACTTTCCCTGTTCCAGTGCCAAATCTTAGTGCATCCTTAGCGATTTTTAAAATTTATATCATCTTTAAAAATGGCTGATAAAAAAGATCAGTCTTCTAGTGATAGTATTAAAAAAACGAGGAGCAGAAAAGTCATTATACTACTCAAGACCTGAAAGGAAGTGATAAAACATAGTAATAGTGGATTGTCAAACTATGAAAGCAGACCATTGGACCTTGTTTATACAAATGTGCAACAATTCTTAAAGAAAAGAATCAGTCCCGATATTAAAAGTTCAATATCACTGCAAAAAAAAATTATAAGGCAAGGAGAAGAATGCATGGCCAAGATAAAGATTAGTCTTTTTTTAATTTAAGATCAAACTCACTATTCTCCTTTGAAGCTTTGCCACCATTCAAGCCTTTTTATCTTTTTTTAAGACAATTTAAGACCAGTATGGTGAGAGATCCATGGGCAAAAAATTGTTGCAAGTTGGGGCTGGTTTATGAGATTCAAGACCAGGTATCATTATGCTTTATATTTATTGGTAGTTAATTGAATATGCTACTGTATTATTTGTATTCATCTTCCAGGTATCCCCGTATTTACTAAGGGGTTAGGTTCCTGAAAAACCCATTGCAGTTTGAAATGTCGTAAATTGGGATCAATATAACATGGGGTTTAATGGGATAGCTACGCTCCCACATCTATCACCGAAAAAAAAAACCTACACTATTACTACACCTACAACATAATTAACACTCGCCACATCATTAAGAACAAGTCTGGTTGTCATTACTTGTCCCTTTCGAGACTACGGTAAGGGGATTCTTGAAGGTGGAGTGGACACGTCACTGACTCCCACACAGCCTCTGGGGAGTCTGGAGAAGGTTCACAATGTCAAGCTTCACCTCCAGACATGGTTTTCCCGAGTGCCTTGGCCTTTCCTGACATTTTCAAGGTTACACTGCTCACTTCAGTCACAAAAACAGAGCAAAAATCACTTGTCACTAAAACAGAGTACAATATGAACGTTAGTGATGTCCTCAGGGTATATACATATATGGGGGAGGGAGGGAGGGAGAGAGAGAGAGGGAGGGAGAGAGAGAGAGAAGAGAAGAAAAAAAAAAAACACCTAAGCAACAATATCGATACTGATCGGTAATTGTTGAGCTACATCACGGCCAAGTGCGATCACCATGGAAAAAAGCTTGGTACTGTTGTGCAATGGGTGGCAGAACTCGGGTAAACCGCAACTGACAAGTGAACCGAGAGATGCGTCTGTGTTGGCCAAACGATGAACATTGTTCATGCAGATTGTTTGCATTCTAAATACGGTGATGGTCTTAATACATCACCATCATTAAAGCGGAATATCATACTACATATATATTATCGTTGGCAAAACTGGTCTTGATTACAGCATCTTTTCTAAGACTGTAAACGGACAAGTTCAAGGACAGACTATTCCCCAATTCATAAATTTAGTACTTTTAAGATGACACTTACATGAGACTTTAAACCGCTGAAAATCCCTAGGGAGAAATAATTTTCTTTCAGAGCTGATAAGGAATGGAGAAGATAAATAATTATATAAAAGAGCTTAAACCTACATCACTGATGCAAGTTATGCCTATTGTGAAATAAAGTGCTCATGCAACATTGAAAGCTTGTATTTTTCAGTAATTATTTTGAAAGTAGTTGTGCTTATTATTTTTTATGATGTGAAAGTATGCCACTAATACCAGATTTGAAAACTGTTGGCATCACTTAAAATATTTTTCTGTAGAATTATCCTTTAATATTCAATACTGCATCACTTATAAGCTGTTGCTTTCTATTCTTATAGAATTAAACAAATCACATTAAACAGGTCAAACAATATCTTTATTTAGTTAAAATTAAAAACATACAATTCATTGACAATCTGTGAGGCAAAAAAAAATTATGATGTTTTAATGGCAGAAACAATTATCCATCTGTTTCCGAGACACCATGCCGTACAAATACAGACAGAGTTAATACTGATGAATAATGTATATTCATTTTAACAAAATATTCACGATCATGCTGCAACCTAAGAAGTTACTTACAGATAAAGGTATGTAAACTATATGAAGTTTCTTTCAAAACATATGATTATATATCAGGTACTGTACAGAAATTAATAAATAACATTTCAATACATGACACTGGTGAGACACACTACCTCTCCAGTAAAACAATGCTTGGGTAAAGTTAATGGCAAGATGTAGAAGCTATCATCAAGGTATCTCTTAATTCACTTCACAAAATACTTGTAAATAAATAATGTAGCTGCGTAAAAACAATTTCAATATTAAAGTGCTATCCAACTTCTTGCACTTGTTATTCTTGAACCTGTTATTTTGATAGATTTGGGAGGGGAAGAAATATGTATAATCTAACATGTGTACTTAGGGTGAACTTGATATACTATATAGTCGTAGTATTGTATTACAGTATATATTTTATCGAGCAACCACTAGCAAGCAAAAACACGAAAAGATCCATGAATTCACATGCTTTTCTGATTTATGTTCTCGGGAAATACAGTCGTTCAAAAAACAATCTTTACAAAATTGTGTTAGATAATATTACACAACAGACTTACGATTCTGACAACCCCACTGAGACAACAGGAGTCGTAGTGTTTATTCTGAAATTCATGGACCCCCCCCCCCATAATGATAGTTTTTTGAGCGACTGTAAATAGGAGTGCTTCCAGAGACAGTGAATAATCACAAAGAATGGTTGGATATTTTTGTGTCTTAATTTTCTAGTGGTTATCCTGCCTGCCTGTGTGCATGCATGTGTCTCTTGCCCAATCTGTGGATTTTCAATTCATGACTTGCTTATCTATGAACTGTGGTACAAAATATACATAACCTGCTCAAATCTGCATCTTTAATGGTAAGATACACTAGGAAATACCTAACAATACTCAGTATAATATTCTTAAAAAGAAATTATAACCTTAGTGGGTAGAGGTATTCAAGCGTCAAGTACACTGTATATTGTATACAGTGGTCCCTCGATTAACGAACACAATTGGTTCCATAGAGTCGTTTGTTAACCGAAAATTTCGTTAGCTGAATCTATTATTTCAATGGGATATTGGGTAACTGGTTCCAACTCACAGAAAAAGTATACAAAGTAAAACCAAAAAATGCATAAAGTCAGATACACTCCTAAAAATCCCCTAAATCGCCCTTAAAACACTATGCAGTATATATACGTACATTTACACTAGAACTCTTAAACCACTACTGCAATGTGATACAGGTGATTAATTTTTATCTCTTATGCAAAATATATGACGTTTATATTCAGATTATTCGCCGTCTTGCAAGGATTCCAGCAATGCAAATTATATTCTGCTAACTTTAGTCTGTGATATTACATAAAATAAAAACTTTAAGCCTAAAATCCTGGCTGGGCAGATGGGGGAGAGGGAGGGAGGGAGGGGAGGTGACAGTGACATGTTTGACAGTTGGCACAGAAGGTCTAGTGAAGTATTTCTTTCTCTATTTATGTCCTTTAGATTGAGTTTTTGTTTTTTGCTTATAAAATGTCACAGAAGTGACCGGGGAGAATATAATTTACATTGCTGGAATTCTTATAAGATAGTGAATAATTTGAATATAAACATGCTGTAGTTTGCACTAGCAAAAATTCTTAGTAATCATTTAGTACATTATTTTGAGTACATGTACAGTACAGCTTTGCCCTTATGACAGTGTTTGCATGTAAATGAGTGAAAATAGATGAATAAGGTTACATATATTGAGCCAAAAATATTAGTTGAAAAACTTTATGAAGACAGCTTGGATGGCTAAATTTTAGAATGACCAATAATTTTAATATAAAAAATGCAAAAATATTCACGAACACTACTTTCTTGATACAGTATTTACTCAACTGGAAACATAGAACCGATCAGCTGATGTGCACAACAAAGCAAGTTTCTCCTAAGGCTTTCGTTAATCAAAGTTTTGTTCGTTAATGGGAGCTAATTCGTTAACCGAAATTTCGTTAATTGAACAGTCCGTTAACCGCGGGACACTGTATTGCATAAAACCTACTTCATAATGTTGTTAAAAATGAACAAACGGTGAAAGTTCAGTTGTGCTGGCATTGTTTACAGAGCCGATAGTAAACTCCTGACCCCTTACATACTGATAAAATTCAATACATTTTTCTAATGAAGTAGTGTGGGCATTATTGGTAGTCTTAGTGCAGAGAACCAATAATATCAACAAAATTAAAAAAGCAACAGCACTTAAAATAACATTAGGAACTAACACTCATGAACACTGTACCATTTCATAGTATTGATCTTACTTCACCATTTATTCTTAAAGATATCAATAGGTTTCTTGTAGCTTTTCAAGTTACAGTAAAGTATCTATTGAAAAAAAATATATAAAGTGAATCATCAAGGAAGGTTATCTCAAACTATTCATTATCCATCAAAAGACCCAATACAGTACAGGAAAACCACATCCTTCAATTACACAGGACTACAAATGAGTTACTGTATAGCTACTAAATGGAAAGTTACAGCATCTTCAGTCAAATTACTATTAACAAACTTTTTCACTGGTACCAGAATCACTCTTCTCTTCAACATTATTCAATCCACCAACATCACCAGTTATCACATCCTTTTTGTTGACTTCTGTATCTTCTTTCTAAAAAGAAAAAGTAGAAAAAATTATACCTTCATATGAAAAACTTATTCTTAATTATAATATTGTAATAATATTATTATTATTATTTTTAATAATAATAATAATACTCTACAATTCTCATCTCCCTACATTTTTTTTTAAAAGAATGGTCAAAATTTATATAAAAAACTCAGATGTAATACAGTACAGTATGTCCCTCTATTACAGTACTGTAGCTACTGTACAGGGTAGGCAGCAAGCATGAGCAATCCATTAAATAAAGTGTGTATACATGAAAATATTTTATGAAATATTTTATTTGATATTGGGATTCTCTAAAATCCTCTAATTAGACAACTTCAGGTTTATACCCCCGTAGAATTACCCAAAGGGTCTGAAATAGGTCAGCATATTTGGACATACCTGTATTGTTAAAAATAGTGGGGTGTACTTACGAACGTATATATTAACCACCCTAATGCTAACCTAATCCCCCTAGGTACTATTAGGGTGGTTAATCTTTGGAGTCAACGTTTATAAAACACTTTTTTTTTTACATTACAGTAAAACCTCGATTAACCGACCATATGTGGGGGGAAGGGGCCGACGGATAATTGAAAAGGTCGGTTAATAGTATATAAAGTCTACGGAAATAAAACACACTTTCAAAATACCTTTCCCTAACCTACCTCAATTAAGTCCTGTAGTGGATCTCTCCTCTACAACAGCGTAGCCGTATCCCATAGCAACGGAATTCAACCACCGGTTCTCACGGGGGGTGTCGCCACCTGCGATACTCTTCCTTACACCTGACAAGCCTAGCAGCATTCCAATGCGACAGTATCCAAGCAACCGGCGAGTTTCTCACGGGGGTCGCCACCTGCGATGCTTGCATCCGGGTATACTTCCGGCAGCCGTGTATATAAGCTCTGTCTCGTCATTGAGATTCATTCTACCCTACGTTCCTGAACACGCAACACCTTCTTCGAGCAAGCTCCTCGCTGTCCAGCTCTCATTCAACCTGGAGGCCAGCAACACGCAACATCTCCTCTCAACGAAGCTCCAGCACGCTACTCACCCAACGTGTCCTCTGTGCAAGCTCCTCACCACACGGCATCTCCAGCACCAGACTGTTTTGTATATAATATATATTATATAAGAAAACAACCATCTAGAGTTTCCATCCATCCCATCCCGAGTGTGAGACAACATAACTTATCGTAACCCTACAAACTCTCTAATCATTTTTGTTCATTTGCCATTCATATTTCAATAGAATTTGCTTTAAAACATTAACCACTTTAGTAAATAAATATGAACCAGCACAGAAACCGTGAATAAAAAATGGAGAAGTCAAAGAACATATGTCATCACAAAAATTGTGACCAAGTTCCAGGTTGCTGATCTGACTTTCTGCCTCATTTACACACAATTGCAGGGTCTCAATTGTTTCTCTTACTATTGACAACACAACATACATACAGGTACATTGTTTCTCACTCTTGATTTTTTTTTTTCATTTTTGCATTTCTTTATGGTTCTTTATTACTATTATTATATTATTAGCATTATCATTATTAACATTATAATTATTAATATTATTACATTATTGCCCCCCAGGCCCTGATGTGGGTCAGTGACCTGTGACCGGGTGGGCTAATCCCCGTACAAAAAAAAAAAAAAAAAAAATAGGGGTTCGGGATTGACGATTAATCCGAAAGTCGGTTAATCGAGGTTTTACTGTATTTACATGAATTAAAAAAAAAATTGTTTGTCATTCATGGGATATACTGCAATTGTTAAAATTTTACTGGTTGGGAAGGATTTTATTAATATTTTATTGCAAAATTAACATGGTTTGGAGTTCGAAAAATCAACTTACAAACAGGGTCCAACAACGTTTTACCTGTACTATACCTGTTCATTATTTTTGTTTGTCAACTTACTTGGAAGATTGGTGTACATTTCAAACAAAACCATGAGGGAAAAAAAAGTTAATTTTTGAATTGGACACACTTGAGTATGCATCACCCATTTGCTTGAAGTATTTTGGACGATGCAATATGCATCAATTGTGCTAAGGAGTGTTAAAAGAGGTTAGGAAAGGAAGAAGACTTGGGCATGGTAGACAATAACAGTCAAATGAAAATTATATGCAGAATGAAGCAACAACTAGAACCACTTGACAAGCCGTGGTTGGAAAAATGGTATACAAAATATAAAATGTGGATACTCAAAGCCTGTGGTTGGAAAGGGATTTATATACTGTGAAACATACTAATTAACTGAATGCGAGTCATGCTGAGGCAACAGAAAAAAAAAAGTACTGTACAGTATAGTCTGGATTTACGCGGTGCCTTGCCAGAATGAAAATGATTTAATTACGCGGTAAATTTGGTCATTTACGCGGCGAGCGGCTGGAGAGGTCCAGACCGCCGCACCATTTTTTACCCACGCGGTTCATTCTTGACCATACGCGGGAAGCGGCGCGGTGAGTGGTGCGCATTAGGCCACTCTTAAGTTATCGCTGACGTCATATGACGTATCGGACTGTGATTGGGCCACGCATCCTTACCACCCACGCATTCCCTCCGCCGCTAGCTGTGATTGGTCTAATGTAACATGACGTGCCCTGCCACCAGAGGGTAGAAGTCGCTGACCTAGCCGGGCCAGTCTCATTGTTCTCAGTCCGCATATAGTTCTCTCTTGTGCCCGCTATTCCTTTCACAATGGCCTCCGCGGGACCCCCACCACCCGAGAAAAACCTTGAATTACCTGGACCAAGCCATGATAATGTGAAGGAAATCATCGAGTTGGGGGAGAAAATTAAGCTCATCCTTGACAACGACCCAGACAAGCATCGGTATGAAGTGTCTAATAACCATCTGACGAAAGTTATGGAGCCGTATATCCAGATCTATCTCGACATCAATGCTAGTCGTCAACGTAATGTTGAGGACTTCCTCGCCCACAACCCACCACAACCACAGCCAGCCCAAGTCAGTGATAGTGACAGTGAGGATATGGACTTTGAGGGGTTTGTCTGGGAGGCCCTGCAAACCTCTGAGTAGTGAAAGTGATTCACCGGAGGGCAACTAATCTGCCCTCTGCCTCGGAACCAGCCGCCATCCACGTGTGCCGACCCAGCTTTTCTACTAACGTAAGTGTTAAAAACCTAATATTATTGATATTTCTCTTAATTATTAATTGTGTGTGCATACCATCATAAAATTAAGATGTTATTTTGACTACAACGTAGGTATTGTGTCGAAAAAAGTGGAGTTTGGGGGTAGGCCCAGTCTCTATTTCAATTAATCCTACATGTTCTGTTATTTCATTTACGCATTTCTCGTTTTACGCGGGCCTCCACGGGTTCAATTGACCGCTTAAATGCAGACTATACTGTACTTTATTTATATATATTTTTTTTTTTGCAATACATGTGTATACAAATATTTACACACATAGAAAGTCTGGGGTTCCTGTAATATATGTAACTACAGTAATAAAGACTAAAAATTATGATATATCAGAAATAAAAGTTTGGTAATTTTCTTAATAATAAGCCTTTCTTAGCATAATTCCTATTCTCAAGACCTGGATATTTAAGAAAGTTTAAGGAGTAACAAGTTTATGTCTTTTAGTGAAGTAAGCTAAATGCTCCACTTAATTAAAAAATGAGTACAGTATTATGATGTACTGTACTGTAAAATCTTACCTTTTTATCCTGTTTGGCAAACTTCTCAAACATTCCACCATAAATCTTTTTTTCTTTCAACTTCTCTGCTTTGATCTTGGCAATACAGCACTGCAACTGTTGCTTTGCTGCTTTATTTGTTTGTTCTATGTTGAGGCAAGCTTCAAAATCACTCTTTGCTTGTTCAGCATCACCCATGTTTAAATTGGCCTACAAATAAATAATTCATCCTTCAGATAGAACCTAATTTTTAAAGCTGAATTTCACAAATGACCAAATCCCCATTGCATGCAACCACGTATATGACATATATTCATGGCTTAACCTAGCAATTAAAAATCATATTGGTCACAATAGAAACTAAAAGATTCTTTTATCTGTACCGTTTTAATGCATGAACAAAGTAATAAGAATGTTAAAAGGTGGAATATATTTAAAAACAGCTGTAGAAAATACCCTACCCACTATCATTACTATAGTATTTCTACCTGGCCCGTAAGCCACGCCCCTATTCTATACTAATTGCCGATTGGTTCATACAAAATTCAAACTAAAAGTGTACACAATTGGTAAGCAGACCTGTTATTATCTCAAATAATGTTAAATATCTGAACTATCAAAATGCAAATAATTTCAAGACATTAGCACTTCAGAAAGGATGTTAGAAATTTTTGAATATTTATCATAAAAAGTCGATATAAATACGAGCTTATAAACATGCAGTCCGGGGGGAGGTAAAACGCTCGGGGGAACAAATCGGCTATTTGTAGCTATAGACGAGGGGCGTGGCTTACGGGCCAGGTTAGCGTGGAAAGGGTATAAGTAACCTGAATTTGAATTTGCCCCATGAGGGGGCTAGTTTATTGGACACCCCCCCCCCCCTTGCTTACTTGTAGTACACTGAACCATCATTAATTCAGAATTTGTTCTAATTCAACACATCATAGTGCTGCTGATCCAAAGATAAAATTTTGCTGTATGGCCAATGTTGCTTATGTGTAGAACAGGTTTGCATCTGAATGTTTTCCTATAAGTATGAGAAGTATTCTTTGAATATGCCTTTCATGTATATACTAAAGCCATGGAGACCTCATTAATTTTAATATCTAATTTATGAGATTTTTTAAATGTAAAGACAAGCACTTACCTGGCCTCTTCTAAAATAAGCCTTAACATTATTCTTATCCAATTCAAGGGCCTTTGTACAATGTTCTTTCACAGCGGAGTTCTGCTTTAGTTTAAGGCAAGTAATTGCAAGATTCAAATATCCTGCCAATAATACTGCACGGCTTTCAGCCTTTTTTTCATCATCCAGACCTGAAACATAGACAAGGAAAATAATACAACAAATGTCATACATGACAATACTAAATATGCACACTGTAGAAATTATATTTCCCTTGGTTACACATACCCAAAAACTCCTTGACCACCATGGGATGAGAATGTGTTTTTTGGCACACACAGAAGCTGCCTAGGTCAGGCTGTTAATCTTTTATCATCTCCCTTCCCTCAACTATTCCTCTCTACTGGGATATACCAACAATCTCTTAACAAGAAAACAATACAAAGATTATGACCAATCTGAAACTCACAGAAAAGTAATAATTTCCATTAAAATATTGTGGAAACTGTTGAAAAGTCCATAATATCTAGCAATTTACTGAAAACTGCTTAGGGTTATGGCATATAATCAAGGTAAAAATATATTTGAAAAATAATAAAACAATAATTAAGTTAAAAGAAAATTATCAGTTTGTATTAAAAAAACTAATTCATGAAATGTATTAACATTTCTTCAATCAAATTTACAAGAGGGAAAAATACGAGTGAGTGTACTTTACATAATCACAGGTGTGGCTGCACAAATCACACCTGCATGGTATTTTATAAACATGAAAATCGATTGTTTCTAGAAAAATGGTATGTGATTTGTCCATTTTGTTAAGAGGAAATTTCAGATGACAGATGCCTTCCACTCACTATTACTCTCACTTTTACCAAACAGTAAGATATTCCATGTACAGCATATACTTCTATATAAGTACATCCACATAGTTTAACTTACCAGTATATTTCAATCTTCTGTTCACACATATAGCAACTGTTCTCTATGTCACTGCTCCATTGATAGTTATGAATTTTTTTTTTAAACCAAACAAGTCCCCATTTTTATTTTCTCTCAGCATTTTAATGTCTGTACAGTATTTCCATTCATTCATAATACAGTACAGTACTCCATATTTCCCAACAGTCCCCCTGCGAATATCGAAGAGGTGTTAAAATATTAATCGTGAATCGAACAGTAGTGAAAAGCAAGGTATTCCTGTATATTCCATTGCCTACCTCCACCTCCTCAATTATCCACACTTAATCTCTCCTCTGCTCTTGAACTTGATTTTACACATAACCACTTGTTCTTATTTACCTGACGACATCTGTACACAATCTATCATCTATGTCTTGTTTTTGTTTGGTGAAGACAAGGTGGAGTTACCAAGCATTATGCTCTACAGTACTGTACATATACTTTCCTACAATCTATTGTATAATTCTCCCGGACTTTATCATCTCAAATACAGATTCTCTAAGTACCTGTCCTGAAGAATTATCTTTTAAAAGTTTTCTAAAATGTATATAGGCCGCACATCTACAAAATTTGTTAGGTGTTCTTGGGGATCTAATTCACTGATAAGCTTTTTACAGCACATTTAGCAAAAGATCTAACATAATTTATGCCAAAATTTCACTTCATTATACTGTAATACAATTAATATTTATTGCAAAATAATTTTTAAAATATCTGAACATGGAGCACACACTAGCAGACTGATAAAATAAATCTCTACCATATTCTTTCTCATTTCAACCACTACGAAAGACAAACTTTAAATCTAAATACACTCTCCTGCCCTTAATGCACTCTTCCATGCTCAATGCACTCAAGTTACTCACCAGAATCATGCTCCAAAAGATCAATTATCTTCTTGTATTGCTTTGCTGCCAGTTGATAGTTCTCTTGCTTTAAGTAATTTGTCCCACGATCTTTGTATACTTTAGCCTGTTCAATTTTTTCTTCTTGATCCATTTCCCAAGGTTCCTTTGCCTTCTCAAAACTCCTCATTTCCACCTCATATTCTAGAGCAGCACCAGGTGGGACACCAATGGCTACATTCCCTGCAGATCCAAATGCATACTGTGTGGAAGAAATGCCAAATAGTAATCATCATAGCAGGTTCCAGAATCCATAATTCTAAGATTGTGTGTAGACATGAACCTTCAACTATAGCATCTTATCACATGTTTTCAATAATAAATGCAATCTTTCTTTCTTTACAATTTATATAACTCCTTCAAAAATCCACAGTAGTGATTCAAAAACATCCCTTCCTCCACTAATACAGACATCAAAGTCATTCATTAACCTAATTTATATATTTTTTTTTTATATGTTCTCACACTCAACATTCAAATACGCACTGTTTAATGATTTGGGTTTTCCTTTCTTTACTTTATCAATGCCTCCTTCATAATCCAATATCTACCTCCAAGCTTTTTCAATTTCCAATCTATTAAATTTACTGAAGCCACAAACTCCTACAGAAGCAAGTGTTTTGTTCCATGAAATTAAAATAAAATTATGAGGTTATAATGTAAGCAAAAGGGGAAATGAAGAAACAAAAATAAAGTTTACTCACCTTCATGTACTCTTTTAATCCTTCAACTAATGCTTTGCACACTTCTGGAATCATGAGAGCAATACTAGTTTGATACTCTAAACAGGTACAGTACATCAAGCTTTTATAAGAATCTCCAGTGACAAGAAATCTTAATGTGATGGCGAGTTTAGTTTTCAAAGGAATTGCTGCCCTCATATTTGTATCCATTTTCTGTATTTTTGGACAAATACTAATGCAAAGCACCTCAAAATCACCCTTAGACATTCTTGTAATATTTTGAAATAAATACTTGTCTAATTGAAATTCTTCACATTAGAAGAGCGCTTTTCCATATATGGTCTAACCCACATTCGCCTCTTCTTCTTGCGTTGTTTATTTATTATAATAAAAGCGGCAGCTGCAATTCCAAGATCCACTTTCAAGACCACAGCCTTCACAAGGTTCCCCTAATGACAATATACTGTTTAGTGACTCACTGGTTCATGTAAACAGTGGTCATGTTCCTTCTAATTGCTCCACATTGACGACAGGATTGCAGCAATCATTGTCATGGCAATATTTTCTTATTCAATATTTCCAACTGTATTGTTGCCTAATGTTGTTAAATTTTTAATGCTCGTGTAACCGCACCTTAAGGCAAGTACTGAGGCCACGTGGTCAGCATCAATAAGACAACGCATTTTGTGCACTAAATTGTATCATTTATGCTTTTATTATTACTATTTATAAGCTTCCATTATTTCTGTCTATATGCCTACAATCTAAGTTTTAAATTTACAGTGTACAGTTAAAACTATTGTTAAGGGTGAATCTAGCAAAATTTAAAAATAGGGGTTGGTAACTGGTGAGAATTCAGTCTCAGAATTGGTAACACTAACTGTGCACAGCATCAGCTGCTGTGGTGGTAACCAAGGTTAAGATGCATTGGTGAGAATCTGGTATCTTGCTATAAATGTCTAATGTTATAACTAGTATTTCTCAAAAGCTAGGGTTGGATTATACACGGCGTACTGAATATGAAGAAAAAAAAATAGATTTTATACCAAAAATCTGGGGTCGGATTATACACAAGTATAAACGGCATGTTTACAACATCTACAATCTACACCTTTATAGACCAGTGCAGATGGAACGGCCTGCAAACACCCAGACAACACCAGATGCATTTGCATCAAAGTTTTATCATTTCAGGCATATACAAAAATTCAATGTTTTTATTTTTTGGTGAGGTTTCAACCCATAGCAGATGTTATAAGGATCCCACAGCACTACAGCTACTATCCACCACTATTTTCTGACAGGAAAGAATCCTGTTGTAACATTCTAAATACAGAGAGGGTATTCTTAATACTTTAAGAAAGATTGTAGGGTTCCCACTCCAATGACTGCAGTCCTCTCATGTACTGTTGCTACTGTATTTTGTGGAGAGTTAGTACAGTATACAGAATGTGAATTAAAAACAAAAACTATACCAACCTCTGGTGAAAGTTTGATAGTTGATTTCTCTTTTTTCTTGAAATTTTCAAGAGCACATTCTAGGCCCTCAGGAATATTGTGTTCTGATCCTCCACCAAGGGAGAATTTCAATTCTCGGTCGTCAAAAATCGTGCCGTTGACTCGACCAACAATATGCACTGTAAACAAACAAAATAATATACACTCCATACCTACAGAAAATACTACAGAACAGTATTTATTTAGATTTACATCAATAGTAAGTAATGATACAAAGTCTTTCTCAACTTGATAATAAAATTCACTACGTATAGTTTTAACCCATATTCCCCATAATAATAATAATACATATACAGTATAATATATACTGTAATATATATACAAATTGATGTAATTAATATTTAGACTGGGTGTAGTAATCAGTACAATTCACTATACGGGTAGTTTTAACCCATATTCTCTATATATATATATATATATATATATATATATATATATATATATATATATATATATATATATATATATATATATATATATATATATATAATATATATATATATATATATATATATATATATATATATATATATTTTAATATAGGGAATATGGGTTAAAACTATAATGAATTTACACCCAGTCTAAATATTAATTACATCAATTTGTATTACATTACAATTCAATCCAGTCTTCCTCAATTTACTGAATGAAAACTACACTTTATCACACCAATGGAAATGGTGAACGCATAAAAATTTATACTTACCATCCACAACTGAACCTTCATTGGGGGATTGGTAGCCTTCTCCTGGTTTAATATTTCTTCTAATTATACCACCATCTTTATTTTTACTGATATCTTCACCATGCCACTCAAACAATTCAACCTGTCGGTCATAAGAAAATCTTAATAAATAAAAAATAACAATTAAATGTGACAATAATTTATCACATTAGGCATAAAAAAAATAAATGAGTTATTAAATATCAATGGAAAATAGTTCTGAAAATATATTTACAAAGTCAGATGACATTTTTTACATATAACTGCCCAAGTTATAAAATACTGTACATCTAAGAAAGTTTTATACACACTAACCTCAAACACCAGAGTTGCATTGGGTGGAATCTTTGGTGGACTACCTTGTTCCCCATAGGCATAATTACTTTTACATGTCAATCTGGCTAGCTCCCCTTTCTTCATGGTAGCCACACCCAAATCCCAAGCTTTAATAACTTCACCTGTGGTGAAAGAATATAGTTCATTAACAAATTATTTAAAAAATACACTTATTAAACCAAAAAAAATGTACTACTGTTAATAATTGCCTTCCTCTCTCATTTATATAGAACATACTGGTATCACACCCAGAGTACAGTACTCATTAGTTTAAAGTGATTTGTATTGGTTTATAATTCTAGGGATGTGAAAACATACAAAAACTTGTTCTTGGATAGCTAAAAATCACTCACTTTAATCTTAGACTGGATAACTCTTTGAGCTGTGAGCGTGAATAATGGACAAAGCATATGTGTAATTAGCCTAGTAGGTACACGTCTTGTGGGCGTGAGAAACAGGAACAGACTGGCCGAGGGCCAGCTACTTCATTCATAACTGCAGTTAAGAGACGAGAGGTCAGTGGAAATATACTGTCACGTGTCCAATGGATGACTACTCACAGCTCATAGGAAAGTTAATTACAGTGATATCCTGCAATACTGTAGTTTATTTTCTTTATAAATGGAGAAAAGACCATTTGGGTTTGAAAACTTAACCCATAAACATTTATGAATGTTGCTTCCAGTTCACCTCTAATTAGTGCTTCCACAGGTAACCGGTGAATGTACTAAATGTATAAAAACAATAAATAATATAAAAAACACCAAAAATACATGACTTTATTTTAGCAGGGACTATTTAGGAAAAAACTTGTGTATTTTCGTCTTGTAGCCCATAGTTTTCTTAAAATAATATATAAAGTACCAGGAAATGTGAGGAACAAATAAAAATAATACCAATAAATAAGTTACGTACAACCAAAAATACTGGACTGTATTGCCAAATCGGTTAATAGAAGCCAAATGAAAGTTTAACAGTCACCATTTCCATACACTCCCTCCATCATAGCAATGGAGACCAGCTGGGACGCCGGTTCCCTGGCAACGCTCCCCACCCCCTACACACTGCACTCTCCTTCCGCTCCTTCACTGAGCCAGCTAACTCATGTGCCAAAAAATGTATACTGTATTCCCCTTACATTTTTGTTACCAAGGACAATTATTTCCTTTACCTTTTTCACAATATGTAAGTATGTAGGATGGTGTGTGTGCATGTAACCAAGAATAAATTAAGAAACTAAGTGTATCTACCCAAAAATCACTGGTGGTTACAGTGATGAGTCTAACCTGGCTACAGTACCATGATTAATCACTATTATATCAGTAAACACTTATAATAAGAGTAAGTCCAGTGAAACATGGTACTGTAGGGAGCGAGGAGGGTTATAACTGCAGAAGATGCTCTTACTAGCGGTCACTCACTTGCTCCTGTTGCCAGGCATACGATGGAAATACGTACGGGAGAAATACATATCTTGTAATCTAATTTGAAAACAGGGACGGGCAGTGATAAGCAAATTATATAAACTATGCATTTACTTATGATAACATAGTAAAAAACATTTTATCATTACTAGAGTGAATGACAACTCTGTTTATTTTTCCCACCTCAGGCACCGGCGTCCTGCGCGTTGACAAGTCACACAGGACTTAGATGATCTTTGCTCTGTTTTGGGAATGCTTCTTAGGGAGGCTTCTTAGTCTCCGGGACCCAAAAATTTTGTCCGAATCTTCTGAAATCCGGATTTACCAGGTCCAAATCTTTGAGGATTCACTGTACTGTCCTCATATTTGACGGTTGGTGACCCTACACTCTAACTTTTGGGGCTTATTTTTTAACAATCCTCCAAGATTCTGCATCTCCCTGGGGACCCATTTTCAAATTCATTCATATGGCAGACAGTAAAAAAATCTATAGCAAGTGAGGATAATAGCAACACCTCGTTTTGCCCATGTCCCTCACAATTGGGACAAGGAAAGACAATGTTACTACAGTATTGTAATGCAGGCAAAGCATTCACGCTATCTCCATGAAAATCTGTAAGGCAGTGTGTATAATTTTTTTTACATACCCTGTATACAAGGTGAATCTTTAATCATATTTTTCAATTTACAAGGTACAGTATTCACATCAAATCACCGTGAAAATTTAGGTGGAATGTCCATTAAATTTATAATCATCATCTTACCTTTGCCAAGGGTGAAGGCAAAGCGCTCCCCTCTGTCACGACTAGAATCAAACTTTGATCCATCGTCAGCAAGTGTCCCTACATAGTGTACATATACACGGTCACCTCCTAGCGGCCCCTCTTCACCCTCTCCTGGTTTCAAAATCTGTGGGTATCAATGTAGGAATTAACTTCACAATTTGAGTCTCCACATACTGTAAATTCATAAAGTTGGTAAAATTTTCCATTTCATTTAGTTAATAAAAATTTTCTTACCAAAAGTACCTATGGTGTTTGTATAAGCCATCAATACCATTCAAATTCACAATAATTATCAATGATTTGATCTTATTGGGACAAAAATAAATTACCATATACCTTAACACAAAATAATGTACAGATATTTCATAAAATCTCATCGCTCAATATCACACTATACAAATGTATCATTACATGTACAGTACACACAGCATGGAAAGTATCTTTACAGATGGGCCCAATGGGTTTGAAAATGAGCAGTACAGTACAGTATAGCTCCTGTGGTATCAGAAGGGTTGGTATGTCTGATTGTGAAGTACATCTCTTAATACAGTATACTGTAATATCTCATAATATTTGTCACTCCTTAGGGCAAACACAAAGGGAATATACATTTCTTTGTACACAAAGACTTTTGTTTAGAATATTTTGTCCATTGTGTCATTGTATGAAACTGTAACTGTGAAGATACTTTGTGCTGTATTTCTTAGCAATACATACAATGAAAAATGAAAGACTGATCCTCAAATCTCATTTCATAACTGAGCTAAGATTTGGCAAATCACATACTGTACTATGGTACCTAACTGAATCAATAGGATTAATACCCAGGTTACCCTCAATTTCATTGGTTGGTACTACAGGTAGGGTATACTGTACTGAAATTCATAAATTAGTTTATACCTTCCTGTCGTATCTAAGTACTACAGCTATATCCAAAAGGATACCCTTTTTAAACTGAGTTACCAAAATGGTTACCAATAAAAACAGCCCATCCAACATTAGTTTTAGCCAGCCACTTCATTTGATCTTAACCCTGTGGATATGAGAGTCTCTCTGTGCTGAATAAAATTATCTGACAAGTCAAATGAAATATTACAAGTGGAGTCCAAACATGAATGGGATAATAAACTTAACAGTGAACGGGTTCATAAACTTAATAATAACCCTATCTTCCACAGTATTCTAAACTGACACTGTACTTCATCTGGTGCTTCAGACTTATCTCAAAAGATTTTTTTAAATACCGTACAGTACACTCTTAATACTACCTTCAAAACATCTTGCAATATACACTTACTCTTTTCCAAAAACACACACTTATCCTATACAATTTATTTTCTTTAATAGTTTTGTCCTTTACAGTCTATACCCATCAAGTCACTTTAGTTTCATCCTTTACAGGAACAATACTGTACAGCTTATCACTTACTCTCACCCCCATGACCCTCAACATCATACTTTTTACCTTCATCTAGAAACTTAAGACATTCATCCTTTACAACACATTCCCACTAAATGATAATGATCTTCATGACTTCTTACCTCCTTCAAGATACCTCCATCTTTGTTGGGAGTGACATCCATGATATCAGCCTTAGGTTCTCCAGCACTCATTTTTGAAGATGGATGCCCCCTAAAAAAAATAATAATAATAATAATTAACAAAATAAGTTTTAGGTAAAACAGCAGTAGAGTACTAGGACCACTGGTTATTTGAAGACTATTACTATACACTGTACAGTATAAGAATTAATGGCAAATGAAGCAATGGCACCATAATTATATACCATATACAGGTATACCCAGAAAACCGGTTTCCCAATAATAGCCGATTCGCACAACCAACAATTATATATCGGCAGAAATATTCTCCAAGTTTTGTTGATACCCCGCTGATCCAACAATTGGGGGAGGAGCGGCAGGGCTGTTTTGAATTTGGCTGGCGGAAGCAAGGTGGAAATTCTTGCCACAATAGGTCTCTGCATGCTGCCTTCGACTCATTCCCACCTCTCTGCACTTGTTTACACTTAGACTTCGTGTTTTTCGTTATTTCCAACTTCGTGCATTATGAAATCATGCCTAAATGTGCTGCCATAAGAGAGGCAGCTTGATGTGATGTGATAAGGCATAATAAGGTGTAATAAGAGTGATGATGGACCCTAGACCATCTCTACCATCCTCAACACAGGTAAATAAGTCTCAATTTTTACTTTACATTCCTTATTTAAAGTATAATTTGCTTGCTTCTTTTTTTTTTTTTTTTTTTACTGTGCACGACAGATATATCAAAGGTAGATAGGAGATTTTGGGGGGTGGCTGGTCCCTGATGTCGCAAATTTGTATTCTTATGGGATTAATCGCTTTGATAACCGTCGATTCACTAACCAACGACTTTTCACAGTCCTATGTGTCAGTTATCGGGGTATATCTGCACCTGTACAGTACAGTATATATACAGTACAGCACTATTTTTTTAAACTGCATTATAAATTATCCTAAAATTCATAATACAGTCTTGAAATAAACAACTGGCACTGTGTGTAAAATTTCTCTCATGAAACCTGAAAGAGTTCATACCTGTATTACTTATGATTTCAGACCCTCCATTTGGTAACTTAAACAATGCACCAATCACAAGCAGCTATGGGGTTTAGGACCTTGGAACTCCTATATCAGTGTGACTGGGGCTGATCTTACAATCCACCTCCCCACTACAAACAAGACCTTAGATGAACCACATACAGTACAAAATTAAGAAGGGATTGCCTTCATAAACATGAAGCTCAACAAATCATGAGATTATACAGATATTATAATCTGGCTCACCAAGCCAAATGGGTAAGCCATCTTGGATGGATTCCAGAATCATCCATTTAATTCCAGCCACACACCATGGCGAGTGGCCATTTTGGCACTATTCAATTACTCAGTGGTAATTTTGTCAGCAATAGTGTAACCTGTCATTTCAATGATTTCATCACCAATTTATAGATGATAACTATTATTTTAGGTTATGTTAGGTAAGTTAGGGGTGTCAATATTTTCTTTTCTTACATTATTGGGGTGGTGGGTGTAGACCATCAGTTGCCAGGAGTAACTGATGGAATCAGTTATCAAGATCAGGAATAAAAAAAGAACAAGCAATAGCATTTTTTTTAGATCTCATGGTGTTCTACCGACCTTGGTAAAGATTCTAATTCGGAATAAGGTAAGAAATAACCGATTCCCTCATATGGTAAGAGTCTGGTTATGTAAAAACACCGAGTTAGGTTAGGTTAGGTCAGGTAAGGTCAGGTCAGGTGGTAATGATGCAGTTTACAGTAACCACAGCATTCCAGAATTCACTACACTCAATCGATAGAACTATTTTTTCTATGATAATTTTCCTATACTGTATTACACTTCTGTCACAAAGTGATAATAAGGAAGTTGTTGAACTTTAAAAAGAATAAAATCAGAGCACCTGTTGCCCCTACGCTGTTGCTCAAATTGTGTGTGTTCATACATTCACTTACCTCCCGAGCATGTGCTGGGGGGCAGCCACCAATCAAATCGGGTGGCCGCAGCAAATCAAATCTAGGGCGGGGGCGGCAGCCAATCAAATCCAATAAAAAATCTCAACTTTTGATTCAACCAATTAGCATTCAATATTTGCCATGGGTGCTAAGATTCGGGACATTTTTAATCAGTTGCAACATGGAGCCATAATGTGCTGGGTGCGATTTTGATTATTGTAAGTTTATCGTATTATTTAATTCTAAAAATAAGGAAACTTTAGAGAACAGAGGAACCCATGACGTATTCCGGTCCCTGACTCAAGACTCTGACCCAGACTTGGAGAAGGTAAGAAATACTCTAACAGCTATTTATATTCTCGTGGAGGCTGACCATGTGACGAGGATTTTATAGCGTTTGGGGTCCAGGGGCGGAGCCCCCTGCTAGGTTGTTAGGTAAGGTTTAGTTTGGTTATATGGTATAAGTTAGCAAGCACAGAGTACCGGGAATTCAGAACACGCAATCAATAGAACTATTATGGGGAGGGGGGCTAAATCACAACGAATGATTTCCGACAAAACGAAGATCAGATTTAAACTAATCGCATCAAAACTCATTAGAAAACCACGTTTTTTCTTCAAATACCATGGTTGCTGTAATATGCACATTTACCGGTGAGGTTAGGACAGGTTAGGATAGGTTAGGTTAGGCCATCCCCAAAAAAGGTTAGGTTTATATGTTTTTCTAGTGTTATTTTTTTTTTTGTGTATTTTGTATTCACTTGGCCATGATTTTTGTCGGAAAACGCCCCACCTAAAACCCCGGTTCCCAACAGGATCCCCTATCATGTTGGGGGTAGAAGGGGACGATAACTAAAACCAGACAATTTCCGATGAAAATCAAGGTCAGAATCATATGGTCAGAATCAATCAAAACACACAAAAATACACTAGGAAAACATAGTTTTAAAACAAAGTTTTGACTTTTTAACAGAAATGTGTGAATTACAATAAATTTACAAAAAAAACAAAACAAAAAAAATAGCTGTGCGATGTATCTTCCAGCGAGAGAACGATGTAGCTCACAGCTTGCCAAGTAAAATAGAGGCTTACTTTGGATTGGTAGCCAGGTAGAGTAGGTTTTGTTGCCAGACTATGCAGACCCCTCCTTACTTCACCTCCTTCCCGCCAGCCGTCAACCCTCTCACTGTTGCCATCTGTTAGAGGCTCCGGCAACTACCTTAGATTTGCTAATATTAGCAAATAATAATGCTTTCTTTTAAAACTTTTGCATTCCTCTTTTAATTTCAAATTATAAAAATAGTTAATACGTTTAAGCCATATTAAATTTTCAAATAAAAATGCCAGCTAGTAAATATTTTCCACGGTGCCTATATAATATAGAAATAAACTCACAGTAGTCACCAATTTTATCTAGCGCTCCTGGCAGCCAGGAAACATCTAGAAAATTTAACATTACTGTATTGTTCTTTGGCCCGAATTGTTTTAAACAATGCTTCTTTAAACTCATATCAAGTTTAATAATTTTAACATAATTTTTTAAATATGAAATTCAGATATTTTTAGTACGTGTCCCTAGATGCCTAGAGAAGAAGAAATCAATACCTGGGTCATAAATCAAATAATTTTGTTCCAATGAAATCTATCTTGAGATTCTGACTGGGGGATTACTTCTTCCAGGGCAGGGTTGATGCGTGCTGGCACTACAGTATTTGTTATAAATTCATATGCTTTTAATTGTTAATAAATTCAGGATAACCTGGAAGCTTAAATCCAGGCCTAGAGGATGACATGTAAAAATACTGAATAACGAAAAGCTTAATTCTTTCTATTTTTGGAGCTTTTCACGAGGTAAGAAAGGATTTATTGTACTTTTAACCCCTAGAATGCCAAGGGCTCAACAAAATTGTCTAGGGTTAACCAGATTCAAGTCCCAGAAGCCGTTCATAGCAATGAGAGAGTTAAAAGAAAAATCCTCCAGTTGCTGATTAAGGCGTCAAGCACCATGAAGCACTTTTATTTTTTTTATAGCTCAATCATGTAAGTACGGGTTGAGCTTTTAAACTTCGCAATGAAGTGCTTGGATCACCGTTATTTAATACTGCTTAGTGCAAGAATTTCTAAAACTTGAGCTTGCTTTATTGTCACTAAAGTTAATGTGGTTTTATAACATACATATTCTACTGTACAATATAGTACATTAATTCTGTAAAGGTGACAGAGAGGGTTGCCACTTTATTCCTTAAAATATTCCATCAGAAGCCTATCATCCAGAAATCTGTTACACAATACTGTACAGTACTGTACCTACAGAGTAAGATCCTTTACAGGATTTTCTGGATAATTTTAAAGTTTACTTTTATTGTCTTTTAAATATATACTTTGCAATATACTTTACTGCAAACTGCCCAAATGGCTAATAAGCTCAGAAATGGTGAAAAGGTCAATTAAATTTAAATTAAGTTTCAAATCTGATAGCAAGGAAGGAAAAATAAAAATTGAATTTACTGTATACATGAAGTAGATCATTGCCACACTATGTTAATATGACATATAAAATCTAAACCAACATTAACTGTATTTGATTTTACCACCAAGAACAAAATACAGGATTGTAGCACAGGAAAGTAAAGTACAGTAATACAATACTTTTACTTTACTTTTATCCTCTTCGCCACTGATCATTAGCCACTTGGGCAGCCGGTCACGTATCTGTTACGCACTGTTGGCAAGTACAGTACTGGGCATACACTGGCATCTGAATATATTAGAACCTACTCCAGTGTTGGTCAAGTCTGGCCTTGAATGAGTTCACACTCGGTGCCGTCACAACACTCTCTAGCAGATTGTTCCAAGAGTTCACAGTTCTCACTCCAAAAAAGTTTGCCCTCACAGTTTTCTGGACTTGTGGCTTCTTCAACCTTGAGCTGTGTCCCCTTGTGGGGCGGATGTCCACCAGCTCCAGGCATGTACAGTCTCATTCAAGAATCTTCGAAAGTTGCTGGAGACAGCTGGCAACTCAAGACCGTTTGGTTACTATAGTACGTAGTATAATATAATATAAAACAACAAAGCCCAACCATTAAATTAAGCAACGGGGAACTAAGTAACCAATCACCGATCACTTTTATATTTAATCATAAATTTTACTACGTACTATAGTAAACAAACGGCCTTGATTTGCCAGCTGTCTCCAGTAGTGTTTGAAGAATTTTGAACGAGACTGTACATTCGATCGAGTAGTATCCCCTGATATGTTTATAAACTTTGATTAGGTCGCCCCTTGCCCGTCTGTAGTACTGTATAAGCTAGGCAGTTACAGGCGTTCTAATCTCTCTGGGTAACTGGAGTTCCGTAGAGCAGGCACCAGTCTGGTGGCCCTCCATTGGACATTTTCAATCAATTGACAATCTCTAGCATACCTTGGGGACCAGATGGGGTGACAGTACTCCAGACAGGGAAGCACCTCACTCTTGAAGATTGTGACAAGCAACGGACCATCCAGATATCTATATGACCTTCTTATAAGACCCACTAGTTTCGTTACCTGATTCACCTTCTTCTCACAATGGCCCAAGAACTTAAGTTCATTGTCAACATACACACCCAGGTCCTTTTCACATTCGGTCTCAATTACAGTAATGCAGTTTCTTTGTCCCGTTGGGACATATGATATGCTTCCTTACTGTTGGTGAGACCCAGGTGCAGCCTCTTACACTTCGTGACATTGAATCTTAGCAGCCATTTCTTAGACCATTCTTGAAGCTCAAAGAGATCTTTCTGTAGCTCTTCACAGTCTGTTTGGTTCTTAATTTCCCTAAATAACTTGGTATTGTCCGCAAACATTTGTATGGAGAAGTGTATAGCTTCTGGGGTACACTGTCGAAAGCCTTGGCAAAATCTAGGTATATTTTGTCGATATTTCCGCTTTGTTCAAGAATGAGTCAACATCCAGTACCTTGAGTAATTGTGTTAATCAGGAGCGCCCCGGCATAAATCTGTGTTGGCAATCCTTTACAAGGTTGTTTCGTAGTAGATATTCCATCATGACAACTCTTATGGTGCTCTCAAGTACTTTACACACTATGCTGGTCAGGCTCACTAGCCTATAATTACTCGTGGAACGTAGGGATTGCTAGGTTGTCTTTGAGCCTGCATTCTTCTGTTATCAGTGTATTGAGCTTGTGTTTTCTTAATATCTTGGCAGTTTGTAATAGTTTGGCAACAATGATGCTGTTAGGTTTATTGATTACTTGAACTCTTTGTTGCACCCTATGTCCTATGTTTCACTGTCTGTACTGTACACTGAAATATTTGTACAGTATGTATTTGCATATGTACAAGATTAACCAAAGTAAATTATTAAAGGTATTATGGTAATACACCCCAAAAAATTCCAAAAAGCTTGTTCTGGTGTTGAAACATGCCACAAAAAAACAGGCTACAATACCAGTTAATCTATCATAAAAAAAAAAATCCTCTTTGATAAATGACTAGCATACTTATTCCTGCTAAATAGCAAATCAATGTTGGATTTTATTATAATTTAGTAACAATTGTTGTGTACTGTATATGATTACGTGGTTACATGATGTCTATGTCTTAAATTCATAATTGTTTCAGTGTTGTTTCTCAGCTACAGCATGAGGAAAATAAACTTTGCTACTTGACAGGTGTATTGATATTGAAAAGTGGTATAGTATTAATCAAGGTCTGTTCCTTTATGGGTATCAAGGAACTATTCATCCTCTCTTTCCACCTTTCTACAGTACAGTACCAATACTGTACCATAGCAGGGACATTAGGTTATAATCAATTGTATGGCTGTGAAACTCTTACTGTAATACCGTATTGTCATATGTTGTTAAATTTAACCATTTTCTGTTTTGGTATTCCCATCCTTTTAATTATGACCTTGAAATACTTGTGGGCTAATCAGCAGTTGGTGGCACCCATTGTTTATCTGTTAAAGTGAAGTGACTGTCCAGGAATAAAATAGTATTGTTCTCCACACAAGAGTAATCTGCAGGGGTGTCTTTACATTTTTTTATATTAGTTACTTATTGTGGAACGAAGAATCCACCAATACTGTATACAGTATTATAATGATGTAATATCAAGTACTGTACTGTACTAATAATACATAGTAATATTAGAATGTTGACATGTTGTAATATAGAGTACTGTATAGAGTATTATGTAAATTCTGATCCACTATACTGTACAGTACTCAAAATTAGTAGCTTAAGATCATTTCTACATGTAAACTGCTATATCATACCCATGAAATGCCACTCAGGATGGTTATAAAGAATTTAACTTGGACTTCCCATGGGAAGGTTTACTTTATCCTCTTCACCACTGCTGATTGGCTTATTAGCTGCTTAGGTGGTCAGTTACGTCTCTGTTACGCATTGTTAGCAAACACTGGGCATGGACTGGTTCCCGGATGTATCTGTACCTGCACCAGTGTTGGTCAAGTCTGGTTTTGAATGAGCTCACAATCGATGCCGTCACAACACTTTGGCAGATTGTTCCAAGAGTTCACAACCTGCCAGCTCCAGATATAGTCACTCGACTAACAAGCTGATCAGTGGTGAAGGGGATAAAAGTAAAAGTGTAAAAGTACTGTATGGATATCCTCTGAGGTGTTTATAGACTTCTATTAAGTCACCCCATGCCTGCCTATAGTATAAGCTATGCAATTGCAGGTATTCTTATCTCTCAGGGTGGCTCTCCTTTGGATGTTTCAATAAACAGAGTCTCTAGCATTTTTCAGGGACCAGATGGGGGTGACAATATAATGGGGAAGCACCTCATTCTTTAAGAGCATTGTGAGGTCCTGACGGTTTTATGAACTTGTGGTTTCTTCAACCTTAGATTGTACTTTAGGTATGAACACTTGACTGAGTAATGTCTTCTGAAGTGTTTAAAAACTTCTATTAAGTCTTGTTTGATAGTTCATTTCAGGTTAAGTGTTGGATCCTTCATTATTCCATTATGGTGGATTTTGGTAATGTTTTATCCTCTGCCTCCTAACCTGTGCAGATGATACTTGTACATACTAGTTAATTTTATATGTTATAATATGTCATCTCTGCTAAATGCTTGTTGTTAGCCAAGATTTTTGGTTGTGAATTATGAAAGCACTAGATCTATCCAGTATGATTTTTCTGACCTGTTCATAGCTGAATCTACTCTTGCTTTGGAGGTTGAGTCTTGCCAGTCCTGGATACTTTGTAACATGTCCCCATCTCTCTGTTTTCACTGTACGGGGTGTCTCTGCTGAATAAAATTGTCTGTCATTAGCCAAACAAAGTACTGAAAGTGGCATCCAGTAGTGAATGGGTTAACCTAGAAGTAAAGGATTGATCCTGAAAGCTCTTTTTTTTTGGGGGGGGGGCACAGCTAGCCCTCTTGTGTACCCTCTTTATAGTTTTTTGTCTTGTTTGTTAAGAGATGATACCCTTTCATTATCCAGATCATGGTTTCTTGCAGATTCACAGATGGAAGAGTGCTTGCATGGCAATTGCTGATTGGATGGATACCAGCTAAAAGCTGACTTCCAGCCTTTCTCTCCCCTTTCCATCCATTTCAGGGTGAGAGGGCAACAACTACACTTGCTCAACTTGTTTGAAGCTAGGTGTGCAGTGGGAAAGTTGCCCTGTAGTACAAGAACAATCTGGACATAAGCTTTGTCAAAAAAAAGGATTTCAGCCCTGTAGCTACCAGTTGTCCTAAATAGTCCCACAGTTTTCATCATAATTTTTGTGGCTTGGAAAGGCACTTCACACCGAATCTAAATTGTATGAGTTAGCCCCAAATCTTCTAAAGTCCTGCCAAATTATTTATTCTTGTAATTCATATATAAGCATGTTCATGTTCTGTATTGGTTGGGGAATTCAACAAAATAGTCATCTATAATGTCTGAACTGTGTATGTTTCACTATTTTCAGATACAAGTACTGTACGGTAGAATTTTAGATGAACATTAGGTATGGGACTGCAGGAAATTGTCACAGTCTTAGAGACTTACAGAGGACGGGAGAAAACCTTGCGCACAGTACAATATGGTTTACTCCTTTTAACTCCACTAGCTAAGGAAAATACCAGGTAAGGTTAAGTTTTAATTTTGAATTATATTTAGCTTGTATAGAGGGGAAGCTGCATGCATTACTATGTTGATAAAATTGGTCCCCATTATTTGTCTCCACTTGATTTGTTGTTTCACATAATTGTTGCTCATAAGTAGCAGAAAAACTTGTCATTATTCTTTGTTTACATTCCACCTTTTTGTTGTTCAGTCTACTTGCCATGATAGAGTAATAAGTCAAAACAAGTATACTGTGCTACTTCTAGTTTTTTATTTACGAAGGATTTTCTAGTAACATACAGTAACCTGTATTTGCATTATTTAGTATGGATACTGTACTTCTGGGTGGTACACCTGCTGTCAAGCATGACACATCAGCAATGCCAGGATCCATCTGTGAGATATTTGGGAGTTTTTATATCTTGTGGGTCTCTTACTTGTCTACTCAGTCATGAAATGGGATTTGTTACTTCACTCCTCCATTTCTCAATACAGTACATACCTGTATTTTTAAGGCATTTTTTTCTTTTAATCAGTTTAAATACTCAGAATTTACTTTCATTTGCATAACCACACATATGCAGACATGAAAGCCTGTTGTCATGAAACATTTGCAAGAGAAAATCTGTTACACCTGTACAGTATATATTTTCTCAAATTAAAACAGCTGAAATATTGTATGATTTTGCAGAAGTCATCTTTTAATTAAATTACATCCCTTTTGGCTTTCTTTTAGAACTGCACTTCAGACTGTCAGTTCACAATTTGGTATGGCTAGAGTCATCTTGAGACTGTTTGATGATCTTCCTATGCTTCAGTATTCCTGGTCTTGCATCAGAAGCACCAAGGTTTGTTCATGTTTTTGACTGCCTGCCATTAGTACAGCAGACAAGTATTGTAGAGGACTCATCTTTCCACTTTTCCCTCCATAATGCTTATATATATATATATATATATATATATATATATATATATATATATATATATATATATATATATATATATATATATATATATATATATATATATATATATATATATATATATATATATATATATATATATATATATATATATATATACAGTGACCCCTAGTTTAACGAAATTTCGGTTAACGAACTGCCTTCCATAAGGATCTTCAATTCGGTTAACGAACAAAAATTCGGTTAACGAATTTCTTACGAACCGACCTCAACATGTTTTCGCTTGCACTGGCCGGGCAACCAGCTTTAGTATCAGTCCACCAATACATTAATCGGTTCTAGGGCTTAAATTCCTAACTATTTTAGTAAATATCAAGAAGTTTATACTATTCAATAATTTTAAAAGTTTAATATTAAATTTTTTAGTCATTTTAACAATTATTGAACATAATTGAAGGTAAAGTGACTAGTTTAATGCGCAGCATCCAGCCTCTTAACACAGCAAACAGGCGTTAGTCTCTCTGTTTTCACTGGAGGTAATATCTTGCTTGAGACTCTCTTCAACTAAACGCTTTTTTTCTGTGTTTCCAAGCAAATTATTGGTCATTTTGAAATATATTTTACATATTGACAATATATAATGCAGTACAGTGTTGATTTAAAGAAAATAATCTTGAAATACACCAAGAGAACTAAAATTTTATGGGTGAAATGGTGCCATGGGGTGACTTCTCTTCCACCCCAATGCCTTCTCTTCTTCCTTCTCCTCCACCCCCATTGTAATTCCCATCATCATCATCATCATCCAGGAGCCTTCTACATACACACCTCAAAGTAAGTGAAATTTTCTACCATTTTTGTTGAATTTAGGAAATTTTCGGTGAGCTGGAACCAATTACCCAAAAACCCATTGAAACAATGGTTTCGGTTAACGAACGTTTCGGTTAACGAACGACCTTCTGGAACGGATTGAGTTCGTTAACCGAGGGGTCACTGTATATATATATATATATATATATATATATATATATATATATATATATATATATATATATATATATATATATATATATATATATATATATATATATATATATATATATATATATATATATATATATATATATATATATATATATTTCATGTAAATCCACAATGAAAACGTGGAGAGGATAAATCTTGATAAAATCACACGGGAAAATGGAAACAACGGAGTACCTTAGCTTTCGTCTTTATTCAAGACATCTTCAGAGGCAACTGAAGATGTCTTGAATAAAGACGAAAGCTAAGGTACTCCGTTGTTTCCATTTTCCCGTGTGATTTTATCAAAATATATATATATATATATATATATATATATATATATATATATATATATATATATATATATATATATATATATATATATATATATATATATATATATATATATATATATATATACAGTGACCCCTCGTTTAACGAACACCTCGGTTAACGTAATTTCGATTAACGAACTGCCTTCCATAAGGATCTTCAATTCGTTTAACGAAAAAAATTTCGCTTAACGAACTTCTTACGAACCGACCTCAACATGTTTTCGCTTGCACTGACCGGGCAACCAGCTTTAGTATCAGTCCACCAATACATTAATCGGTTCTAGGGCTTAAATTCCTTACTATTTTTGTAAATATCAAGAAGTTTATACTATTCAATAATTTTAAAAGTTTAATATTCAATTTTTTAGTCATTTTAACAATTATTGAACGAAATTGAAGGTAAAGTGACTAGTTTAATGCGCGGCATCCAGCCTCTTAACACAGCAAACAGGCGTCAGTCTCTCTCTGTTTTCACTGGAGGTAACATCTTGCTTGAGACTCTCTTCAACTAAATGCTTTTTTTCTGTGTTTCCAAGCAAATTATTGGTCATTTTGAAATATATTTTATATATTGACAATATATAATGCAGTGCAGCATTGATTTAAAGAAAATAATCTTGAATTAAACCAGAGAGCTAAAATTTTATGGGTGAAATGGCACCATGGGGTGACTTCTCTTCCACCCCAATGCCTTCTCTTCTTCCTTCCCCTCCACCCCCATTCTAAATCCCATCATCATCATCATCATCCAGGAGCCTTCTACATACACACCTCAAAGTAAGTGAACTTTTCTACCATTTTTGTTGAATTTAGGAAATTTTCGGTGAGCTGGAACCAATTACCCAAAAACCCATTGAAACAATGGTTTGGTTAACGAACGTTTCGTTATGAACGACCTTCTGAACGGATTGAGTTCGTTAACCGAGGGGCCACTGTATATATATATATATATATATATATATATATATATATATATATATATATATATATATATATATATATATATATATATATATATATATATATATATATATATATATATATATATATATATATATATATATATATATA
This sequence comes from Homarus americanus, assembly GCF_018991925.1. Lineage (NCBI taxonomy): Eukaryota > Metazoa > Arthropoda > Malacostraca > Decapoda > Nephropidae > Homarus > Homarus americanus. The sequence continues at coordinate 11,114,284 of NW_024734940.1, read as the reverse complement.
TACAGTTGTACCCCACTTAACGCGGTCAATTGAACCCAGAGGGTCCCGCGCTAAGTGAAATCCGCGTTAAGTGAACAACAGAACATATGGGATTAATTCCAATAGAACCCAGCCCGACCCCCAAACTCCACTTTTTGACGACACATAACTATGTTGTAGTAAAAATTCTATCTTAACTTTATGATGGTATGAAAAAACAAGTAATATAGAAGAGGTTAGGTTAGGAAAGATAAAGGTTAACATAGGAAAAATAAAGAATAGGTTAAAAAACGAAAAATTTTGTGGAACACTTACGGTAGTAGAAGAGATGGGTCGGCATACGGGGATGGAGGCTGGTTCCGAGGCAGAGGGCAGATTACTGGCCCTCAGGTGAATCACCATTACTAGGTGAATCAACATCACTGTCACTTACAGTTGTCAGGGCTTCCCTGACAAATCCCTCAAAGTCAACTTCACTTTCACTATCACTGGCTTGGGCTGGCTGTGGTGGGTTGCGGGCGAAGAACTCGGTTATGCTTTGCTGACGGCTGGTGTTGATGTTGTCGTGATACACCTTGATGTACGGCTCCATAGCCTGCACCAGTCGGGTATGGAAGACTTCATAGCGTTCATCGTCATTGTCGCGGGAAAGGACGGACTTAATTTTTTCTGTAAACTCTATGACACACTTAATATCACTATGACTTAAACTAGGTTCTTCGGAGAATGACGCACCTTCTTCCTCCTCTTCACTGGCGTGTTCTTCTTCCAACATCTCGTCGGCAGTCACTTCAGGATCTTTGATCACCTCCAGGATGTCTTCGTTGGTGGTCTCGGAGAAGCCTTCAGCTGTAATATTGAGCGCAGCTTCTCTGGCAAGGTCCACTGCTACTGCAACAGTCTGAACCTCACCAGTCACAGGTTCACTCCTCCTCTCACCTGGTATGCCATGCAACACATGTCTCCATGCGTGACGAATCGTAGCAATAGTCAGCAGATCCCATGCCTCCACCAAGAAGTCTACAGCTTGTTTAACGTTAAACTTCTTCCAAAATTGTTTGACGAGAAGTTCTTGAGTCGCCGCCTCTTGTTCCTTGTCCTCGTCGCTTTTGCTCTCGCTGTCGGTGTCACCCAGCTTACGCAACTCATCCTTGGTGTTGGTAGAGTCGTTCAGGAGCTTGAACTTCTTTGCAGAGTACGCAGCTTTCACATTGCAGATCAACTCCTGGTCCATGGGCTGGATTAATGACGTAGTGTTGGGAGGAAGGAAGACCACTTTTACGTTGGGGTGACGATCCATAAGTAGGGGCGAGTGTCCAGGTGCGTTGTCAAGGAGCAACAAAATGTTGAATGGAACATTCTGTTGCTCGCAGAATTTCTTCACGTCAGGAACAAAACAGTTGTCAAACCAGAAGAGGGACAGAGAAGAGGACATCCACGCCTTACGTGCGGTTAGCCAGTGGACATTAAGCTTGTTCATGTCCATATTCTTGTAGGCGTGCGGCTTGCGGGCTGTGTGAATCACCGATAACTTTGGTTTACAGGTACCGGAGGCATTGGTGGTAAACAGGGCGGTGATGCGTTCCTTCTGCAACTTCCGACCCCTTACCTTGCTGGCAGACTGGACAACGAAGGTCTTGGAAGGTAACTTTTTCCAGAAAAGACCAGATTCGTCCATGTTAAACACCTGGTCGTCGGTGTACTGTCCTTCCTCCATAATCTCACGTAAGAACGGAGGAAAATCTCTAGCCGCCACACGGTCAGCACTCGCTTCCTCACCACCAATGTTGATGTTGGTGATCTTGTTCCTCTTCTTAAACCTATGCAGCCAACCAGAGGAAGCATTGAAGGGTTTGGGCTCTGCAATTCCCAGTTTACGTGTCACTGCTGCGTATAGCTCACGTGCGTACTCCTGCACTGAGCGCGTGTCCACCGCCATGTTGCGTCGCGCCTGACGCACCAAATAACTCACCAGCAAATTTTCCACTTTTGCCAGCACCCTGTTCTGGCAATACCTGATAGATGAAGCACCTGCAGACTTTGTGATTTTCATGTGCTCTTTGATCTTGGCTGCATCCTTCTTGATCGTACGAATCGTAGATTCGTTGACGCCATGCTGGCGCGCGAGATCAACTTGCCGTCTTCCTTTCTCCAAATCTTGAACAATTTGGTACTTCACCTCGTAGCTTAATGAACGTCGTGTCTTCTTTGGCTTAGTGCCGCTGGGTCCAGGTAAGGAAAGGTCTCTCTCTGGTGGCGGTGGTGGTCCGGCGGAAGCCATTTTACGGAACAATGGATGCGCGTTAACACGGGGTGGCCTTGAGGGATGAAACTGCCGCGGCTAGGTCAAGCGTCGTCTCTCCTCCCTCCCTCCCTCCCTCCCTCCCCCGGGGTGGTCACGTCATAATACTTTAAGCCAATTACAGCTAGCAGCAGAGGGGGGTAGGGATGCATGGCCAATCACAGTCCGATACGTCATATGACGTCAGTGATAACGCAACAAAGACACACACTGCGCAACCTTACCGCGCCGCTTGCCCAAGCGGAGGAAGGAGGAGGGAGAGGCGATGAGCGCAGGCAGGCAGGCGGGCGGGTGGCGCTAGGGGCAAATCTAAAAATAGCGTCTCGAGCCGGACACTCACCGCGTATATGTGGAAAAAATCCGTGTTAAGTGAAAGTTCAGCTCTGGCAATGCACCGCGTATACGGTAAAATGCGCTAAGTGAAACCGCGTTAGGCGGGGTAATACTGTATATATGTATATATATATATATATATATATATATATATATATATATATATATATATATATATATATATATATATATATATATATATATATATATATATATATATATATATATATATACAGTGACCCCTCGTTTACTTGAACACCTCGGTTAACGTAATTTCGATTAACGAACTGCCTTCCATAAGGATCTTTGGTCGGTTAGAAAAAAATTCGGTTAACGAAGTTCTTACAGACGAAACCTCAACATGTTTTAAACACTGACCGAGACAACCAGCTTTAATCAGTCCGCCAATACATTAACGGTTCTAGGGCTTAAATTCCTTACTATTTTAGTAAATATCAAAGAAGTTTATACTATTCAATAATTTTAAAGTTTAATATTCAATTTTTAGTCATTTTAACAATTATTGAACATAATTGAAGGTAAGTGATTAGTTTAATGCCGCATCCAGCCTCTTAACACAGCAAACAGGAGTTAGTCTCTCTCTGTTTTCACTGGAGGTAACATCTTGCTTGAGACTCTCTTCAACTAAACGCTTTTTCTGTGTTTCCAAACAAATTATTGGTCATTTTGAAATATATTTTACATAATGACAATATATAATGCAGTGCAGTGTTGATTTAAAAGTAATCCTGAATTACACCAAGAGAGAGCTAAGAATTTTATGAGTGAAATGGCGCCATGGGTGACTTCTCTTCCCACCCCAATGCCTTATCTTCTTCCTTCTCCTCCACATTCTTGTCCATCCATCATCATCATCATCCTCATCATCATCATCATCATCATCATCATCATCATCCAGGAGCCTTCTACATACACACCTCAAAGTAAGTGAACTTTTCTACCATTTTTGTTGAATTTAAGAAATTTCGATGAGCTGGAACCAATTACCCAAAACCCATTGAAACAATGGTTTCGGTTAACGAACTTTTCGGTTATGAGCGACCTTCTGGAGCAGTTGAGTTAGATTGGAGGGTCACTGTATATATATATATATACTGTATATATATATACTGTGTATATATATATATATATATAGGAGGATCACTGTATATATATATATATAATATATATATATAATATATATATATATATATATATATATATATATATATATATATATATATATATATAATAATATAATACACACTCGACCTACGACCACCCAAACCACCTCCTCAGTTGTACCAAAATGTTGTCAAATTACGTACTTTCAAGTCCCAGCGTTAGTGATTAAGCTGTGTACGGACAAAATTTTTTATTGTAATTCACTTTAAAATGGTGAGAAGAAAAAAGACACCCATTTTAGATTTTTTATGTATTATTTAAGCATTTTCGACTTACAACCTGTATATAATACTTGTACTGTTATTAGTGAGTGACCTATGAGATCCAAATCGATAAAACATTGCCTGGTGGAGTTTATCCTTTGCTGTAGGCACAATGTGTTTCATTTGTAAAATATTATTTAATATCCTTAAACATTTACATTGCATGAAGTTGTTGAAACAAAGTCTTGATCTGTAACTACACCAAACAACTTCACATGTTTTGTTAGATTCTGTTGGCATCATGCTCAGTACTGAGAGGTAGAAAGTTGGCAGGGTATTTTTTTATGCCTGAATTATGCCTAAAACAAATTATGTTTCATGTATGTTGTTGAATGTACCAAAATAACATGGGCAAAATTGGGACTGGAGTTGACCTTTAATAGAAAGTGCAAAGATGGATAAATGTGCAAATATTTATATGTAATGTTATAAAGAGTGTATGGAATATTATACTTTTAATATGGAAATTATCTTGTTGAATATGGATGAATGGAGTGATAAATAGAGGATAACTTGTAATTCATAATAATTTTATTTTAGGGTAAAGACACATTTCTGAGGTGTCTGGAGCTGACAAACATTGCAGTGGACCAGCTGTACTTTCCTTTGGAACACATTGCCTGGGCTCGTGACATGAAAGTACTTAAGGGAAATTCTGCATCACTTTGGCATGCATCCCTACTGCTATGGGGACTTTCACTTGTTTTAACAATAGTAAGGTGAGTTAATAATTGATAAGGAGAATCTAGTCAAGTGGAGGATAGGTGTTCTAGTCCGGGTACATCGCTAAATTAAAAGCATAACATCTCATTGTAGAAAAAGCAAGGAAAGAGAAGATATCTTCAAAGCAGTTAACTTTTCTAATAAGATTGGAAAAAAGACTAAAATTTCTAATTTGTTTACTTGGTTGACAAGAAGTCTGTGATTGAGTTATACTGTACCAATAGTGTGTCAATTATTGTTACCTAATTGCTCAGGAATTTCTGATTTGTAAAATTTCTGATTCAAGAAACTATTATTATTGCAGGTTTACCTCAATTTAGGGAAGAGTTTGATTCCTGAAAAACCTCTCATAAGTCAAAATTTGTAAATTGAAACACATTTTTTCATAGATTTCTGTTATAAAAGCTAAGATACATTCAATAAAAGTCCCTAAAACATCTTTAAATCCCACAAAAAAATTTAATGTAATTTTGTGTAAACAACGATTATAAGCCAATAATAAACAAATTATATACCTTTACTTCCAACAAACCCCCAAAAAATGGATTGCCACTTACAGCAGAGTTAACTCAATTCATACCTGTATAATAATGTTGTTGTGTTTCATCATGTTTAGATACTTCTGCTTGTGTGTAGCCTTGCTGAGGCTCTTCCTGAGGCACTACCTGGGAAGGTCTCCCACGGTTACTAAGCTACTCATGTAGTATCATTATGATCCTGACCAATATCAGTGCCCAGTTTCTTTCACTATTTTCAGGTTGACTAATGTTACACACTACAGGTATTGTATATTACTAAATACAATCTTTGCTTCAAGCTTCAGTATATTAATTTCAGGTCTCTACGTCACATTTATTCGATGAAGCAACAAACGAAAGAGAATACGACTGAAGAAAGGTAAGAAAATTATCTGAGCCACAGAGTACTGTACACTCAGAGTTCCTGTTAACCCCTTCACTACTGAATGCCATGTTTAATATTTTATTTGACTAATGTCAGACAATTTATTCAGCAAAGAGAGACCCCCATACACAAGAGGTTAAGTAGAAAAAGGATCATTGTTAATTTAAGTAATATATTATGCCATTAACATCTTTTAGGATACAAATTTGTAAGTTTATATTTATATATTTTAATTACCAATTTCATGTAGTATTCATTATACAGCACTATATAGTATTTCTAAGTCTCTCTTATTCTCTGTCTGCCTGTTTATGTCCGTTGCTTTTTCTGTCATACACTGGACCCTGGCATAAACTAGCATAGCAACTTGGTGGGTCATAGAGTATAATTTTTTTTTTATGATCACACTTAATAAGTTGAAGATTTAGAAAAATTAAGGAATAAAATACTATCCACTAACAGTAAAATTTCTTCAGGTAGAGTAGCAATTTTTTTAAATGTAGAAAGAAATACAGTTCCTCCCCTACTTACGACCTACTCGACTTACGACCACCACACTTATGACCTGCCTCAGTCGTACCAAAATTTGGTCAAATTACGTATTTTCGAGTCCCAAAGTCAGTACACAGACACAATTTTCGTTTGTAATTCACTTTAAAATGGCTGGCAAGCTTAAAAGTGAGTGTTTGTGGTGCTGAGAAGAAAAAGAGACACCCATTTTAGATTTTCTATGTATTATTTAAGCATTTCCGACTTACGACCTGGATGTCGGTCCCTAACCCCGTCGTAAGTCGGGGAGGAGCTACTATGTGATAAAGTACTGCAAGGAGTGTTAATGATTCATATGAGTTCTAGGGTGTAAAAAGAGATGATTATGAGCAATCATCATCATCATCAACATTTTTATGGCACATTCTTCCCTTGCTATCATGTTTACATCCTAGAAACTTTCAGTCTGATTTCCTGAGAAATATGTAATCAATCTGGACTTTTGTGCCACCTAACTCATATGCAACTACTGTATATCCATGGCATCCCCAAACTCAAGTACAGTACTATTCTTTCTTCCATATTCCTTGTAGTACCATTGCCTTTTCCACCATGCACACCTTCACCAACCCTCAGTGTGTATACCAGCATAATTATCTGTGTAGGCCACTACCCATGAAGGTACTGTACTATGATTCTCATTACCCAGGTTCAGCATTACACACATCAACTCATACCAGAATTTGCCTTTTCTTCCTTTTTTAGCCCAACCTGTGAAACCTAGAATTTTGCAGAAGTGGTGTGAGGGTGAGGCATAATCTATACTGTATGATGCATAATCCTGACTTGGATATAGAATGGGAGGATAAAGCAATAAAAGTACAGTATTCTGAGTCACGTTCTTGGAATCTGTGACTAGGGTGTAATAAGCAAGAATTGCAATTGCATATGACTAATTTTTATTTGAAACTGGTTTGATAGATATGAAGAAACTTTTACTTTTTTCCCTTAGGGACAGAGTTGATGCAATGTATAAAGCAGAGCTGTTAACAGTGATCATGCAAGCAGCAAATCTTCTTAATGCCTTAAACTGGATGCCACGTAGGCCATGGACTAAGCCTTTCTAACGTAACGCAGGTAAGGTTACAGTGTGCCTGGAGGCCTTGGCATCTGCCTTTTCCTTTGTGGCAAATAATGACAGTCCCAAATACTATTTCCTCTTCACTGATATAGTAACACAGGTGATGAAAAACAACAAAATAGGAATGAATACTATAGGAGATTAATAAAAAAACTAATTGGAATATATATATATATATATATATATATATATATATATATATATATATATATATATATATATATATATATATATATATATATATATATATATATATACATACAATTACCCCCTTAGCATAATTGAACCCAGAGTCCCAGCGTTAAGTGAAATCAAGTGAACAACAGAACATATGGGATTAATTCCAATAGAAACCGACCCGACCCCCAAACTCCACTTTTGAAGGCACATACCTGTATTTGTAGTAAAAATAACATTAATATGATGGTACATGCACACAATTAATACTTAAGAGAAAAAGAAATACAGTCGCCAAGTTAATGTCCATTCAAATAATGGACTCAACTCCTCCTCTCACACTACACTGCCGGCTCTTCCCTCTCAGAGAAATTTTGGGGAAAACCACTAAATTTTTAATAAATAATACCTCAAACTAAAGTTAGGATAATACAATTGACATTGCACGATTCCTTGTAAGACCAGGAATATTTTGAATATAAATGTCATATATTTTGCACAAAAGATAACATAGTTACCTAGAGAAAAATTTGTATCTAAAATTTGTATGTCTAATGCAAAATATATGATGTTTATTCCAAAATGATCCTAATATAAATTCCAGCAATGTAAATATATTCTGGCGGGTAATTTATGAATTTTATGAGCTAAAACAGGCAGTCAGGCAGGGTGGGGGCAAATCTAAAATAAGCGTCTCGAGCCGGACACTCACCGCGTATATGTGGAAAAATCCGTGTTAAGTGAAAGTTCAGCTCTGGCGAGGCACAGCATATATTAAAACAGCGTTAAGTGAAACGCGTTAGAAGTAATACTGTATATTAAACGGCGACACATAACTATGTTGCAGTAAAAATTTTATCTTAACTTTATGATGGTATGAAAAAACAAGTAATATAGAAGAGGTTAGGTTAGGAAAGATAAAGGTTAACATAGGAAAAATAAAGGTAAGGTTAGAAAACTAAAAATTATGTGGAACACTTACGGTAGTAGAAGAGATGGGTCGGCATACGGGGATGGAGGCTGGTTCCGAGGCAGAGGGCAGATTACTGGCCCTCAGGTGAATCACCATTACTAGGTGAATCATCATCACTGTCACTTACAGTTGTCAGGGCTTCCCTGACAAATCCCTCAAAGTCAACTTCACTGTCACTATCACTGGCTTGGGCTGGCTGTGGTGGGTTGCGGGTGAAGAAATCTGTTATGCTTTGCTGACGGCTGGCGTTGATGTTGTCGTGATACACCTTGATGTACGGCTCCATAGCCTGCACCAGCCGGTTATGGAAGACTTCATAGCGGTCATCGTCATTGTCGCGGGAAAGGAAGGACTTCATCTTCTCTGCACACTCCATGGCACCCTTAATATCACTATGACTTAAATTGTGTTCTTCGGAGACTGCCGCACCTTCTTCCTCCTCTTCACTGACGTGTTCTTCTTCCAACATCTCGTCGGCAGTCTTTTCAGGATTTCTGATCACCTCCAGGATGTCGTCGTTGGTGGTCTCGGAGAAGCCTGGAACTGTAACAGTCTGCGCAGCTTCTCTGGCAAGGTCCACTGCTACTGCAACATTCTGAACATCACCAGTCACAGATTGACTCCTCCTCTCACCTGGTATTCCATGCAACACATGTCTCCATGCGTGACGAATTGTAGCAATAGACAGCTGATCCCATGACTCCACCAAGATGTCCACAGCTTTCTTGATGTTAAATACTCTCCAGAATTGTTTGAAGAGTATTTTTTGCTGTTCTAACTGTTGTTCCTCATCTTCGTCGCTCTTGCTATCGGTGGTGGTGTCACTCAGGTCACGCAACTCTTCCCTGGTGTTGGTGTAGTCGTTCAGGAGCTGGAATTTTTTTGTTGAGAATGCAGCTTTCACATTGCAAATCAACTCCTGGTCCATGGGCTGGATTAAAGACGTAGGAAGGAAGACCACTTTTACGTTGGGGTGACGATCTAACAGTAGGGGCGAGTGTCCTGGTGCGTTGTCCAGCAGCAACAAAATATTAAATGGGACATTCTGTTGCTCACAGAATTTCTTTACATCGGGAACAAAACAGTCATCAAACCAGGAGAGGGACAGTGTAGAGAACATCCATGCCTTACGTGCTGTCAGCCAGTGGACATTTAGCTTGGTCATGTCCATGCTCTTGTAGGCGTGCGGCTTGCGGGCTGTGTGGATCACCGATAACTTGAGCTTACAGGTACCGGAGGCATTGGTGGTAAACAGGACGGTGATGCGTTCCTTCTGCATTTTCCGGCCCCGAATCCTGCTGGCATTCTTCACAACGAAGGACTTGGAAGGTAGTTTTTTCCAGAAGAGACCAGATTCGTCCATGTTAAACACCTGGTCGTCACTGTACTGTCCTTCCTCCATAATCTCACGTAAAAACGGAGGAAATTCCCGAGCCGCAGCACGATCAGCACTCGCTTCTTCACCACCAATGTTTATATTGGTGATCTTGTTCCGGATCTTAAACCTCTGTAACCACCCAGAGGAACAGTAAAGCGTTTGGGCTCTGAAGTTCCCATCTTTCGTGCCACTGCCATGTACAGTTCACGTGCGTAGTCCTTCACAGAGCGCGTGTCGACCGCCATGTTCCGTCGCGCCTGACGCACCAAGTACCTCACAAGTAATTTTTCTGTCTTGAGAAGCACCTGGTTGTCAAAATACTTGATCATAGAAGCACCTGTAGACTTTGTGATCTTCATGTGCTCCTTTATCTTGGCTGAATCCTTCTTTATAGTCCGGATCGTAGATTCGTTCACGCCATGCTGGTGCGCCAAATCAACCTGCCTTGTTCCTTTCTCCAACTCTTTGATGATGCTATACTTCACCTCGTAGCTTAAGGAACGTCGTGTCTACTTTGGTTTAGTGCCGCTGGGTCCAGGTAAGGAAAGGTTTTTCTCTGGGGGTGGTGGTCCGGCGGAAGCCATTTTACGGAACAATGGATGCGCGTTTACACGGAGTGGCCTGGAGGGATGAAACTGCCGCGGCTAGGTCAAGCGTCGTCTCTCCTCCCTCCCCCGGGTGGACACGTCATAATACTTTAAGCCAATTACAGCTAGCAGCAGAGGGGGGTAGGGATGCATGGCCAATCACAGGTCTGATACGTCATATGACGTCAGTGATAACGCAACAAAGACACACACTGCGCAACCTTACCGTGCCGCTTGCCCAAGCGGAGGGAGGAGGAGGGAGAGGCAGGCAGGCGGGCGGGTGGGTGGCGCGTGGGGCAAATCTAAAAATAGCGTAGCGCCGGACACTCTCCGCGTAATGGCGTTCACGACCGCGGAATGTGAGCACGTGAGGTTCTGGCAAGGCACCGCGTTAACGGTGAACCGCGGAATGCGGGACCGCGTAATGTGAGGGTTGACTGTGTATATATATATATATATATATATATATATATATATATATATATATATATATATATATATATATATATATATATATATATATACTGACTTGATCTTTCAATAAAATAGATTGCTTTCTATATTATTTTATTTTAGTGCACAAACAATTTCCCAACAGGTTGGGATCCTTGGCTTGGTATCTTCTCTCATCAGTTTTAGTAAGCTTCTGTCAACTCAGAGATTTTAATGTCATTATGGAAGATTCATAAATTTAATGTTAGACAAAGAGGTGCTCACAGAACTACCATGTAAAAAGAAGTTGAAAGAGATTTTCTAACATCAGTTTTATTACAGTAGTACACATATAATCTGAACATATTATAGTGTATCAACAAATAGTCAACCTTTATTTCAATGAATGCAGTAAAACTTATAATTGTAATATATTTACTTTTGAATCAAATTCAAATGGTGATTCACACTTCAGGAGGCTGATCTTTTTGCGTGTTTTCAGTCTAAAGGTGTATAAACTAGAAATACTGAATTGCTGGTGTCGTTTACAGGGTTATATTTTTATATTTAATATTAATGCTTGGCACAAAATAACTTCCCCTTGAGAGGTTGAAGCTACCATCCTGTGCCTCTTAAGATGACAAAGCCATTGTGCAGACCAGTAAAAAAAAAAAAAAATATATATATATATATATATATATATATATATATATATATATATATATATATATATATATATATATATATATATATATATAAAATAGAATACATATACTTTATCGTATTATTCAACCAAGTAAAAGTACTGTAGAAGCAGAAATGATAAGTACAGTATTACACTGTAAAACCCCAAAAAATAATTACAGGTTGACAACCCTTTTTGTTTACAAATCTGTCAATCACTTGCTTGACAATAATTATTTCCAGTTCCGGAATAATCAGAGATACAACTTAAGGCACCCAGAGCTACTAAGACCACCTCCTGTGCGCTCCTCTCAGTCCCAGACCTCCATAAAATATCATGGTGTGAAGGTGTGGAACAACTTAACCCCACCCATCCCAGCAAAGACTGTGCTCCCTTCCTTTAAATCATCTCTTAAAAAATATCTATTGTCTAAGTATTAATATTTCTTGTAATAATTACTATATATACAGTACCTGTTTTTATTGTACCATCAAAACCATTTTATCGGAAATTATCATGTAAATAGATAAGTAATTATCATTGCAATACGTAAATATATTTGCCAACTAGACATAATCCTGTCAGCTCTGTCCTCTTGTTCAACCTTAATACAGTACTGTACAACCCATGTTGTACTGCTTCCCCATTATACTTGTGTTTTTCAATTCCACTGTAATTTATATACTGTATATATTTATAATATAAATAAAAAAATAATAATAAATAAATTAAATAAATATTGAAGTGATAACTGTGGTAACATTAAGAGAAGTTCATATTACCACCATCCTATTGTACTATTCCAGATGATACTAAATGTTGCATAATACTTCCTTGAGATAAATGTATAGTATATATCAGGTGCCTAAAAGAGAGGTCAGGTTCTCAACTGGCTCAGCCATGTTAATATTGTTATTATTATCCACTCTGTATCAGTGTTTTTCTGGCTAAATAAACTGTTTCAATTAAATTAAATTAAATTCACATTCTGTGTACAAACAGGTTTTCATCTATATGTTTTCTATATGGTATGCAATAAAAAAAAGCACTATTACAGTACAGTATAGTATAAATTAAATTGAAATATCACCTTGTATGTTAATGTCGTTGATCAGGGCTACTTTGTAATAGATCCTGAACAATGATATTATATACCTGTATAGGTACTGTATATATGAAAAAATATGTGAATGCCTCTTCCAATATACCCTCACAATCTAGATACTACCGGGTATTTGTCTTTATACAAAGCTGCTACATACTAACTGGTACTCATTCTCATAATATAGTTTCCACATGAGAAATGGGGGAATGATCCTGAAATCCTCTGACCCCAGGGCCCCAATTTGAGTGACAGATTTAATAAAATAATAAAATAACATAGATTATTTTTCACCTTTATCCCAAATTCTATATGAATACCCATTACTGTACTATAGAAGTACCCTAAAAAGTGACATACAGTATCTTAAGATATTGAAACATGTATACAGTACTGTACTCTGATCTACTGTATTGTACTTGTAAGTTTGACATCAGCTACTAGATAATGTCACCAGGATCACCACTTCACTTCCAGCTTACCTCAACACCCTGAAAGGAGGAAGGGCAGATGCAGAATTGCTTGATCCAAATTCATTTATAAAATGGATCTCATGAAATCCCACAACTGTGTACTGTCAATACCTATGACATAGTGGTATGAACCACCCACCCCAAATCATGCATGATGTGTGCAAAAAGACCCAATAGTGCTTTACCAAGCACATCCTGTATAAAAAAGCAGCAAAAGCATATCATTTTAAAGGCAACATTAGACATTTTTCAATGACACGAGTTGATGAATGGTCGTGAGAAAGAGACCTTTGCACACACCTCTCAGTTGTATCTTATTATTTATTTCATCTATATTTATATACTGTATACAGTACAGTAACACATCTCCCCTTAATTCATTGTTTCTTATGGGAAAATTTCTTTCACATATTGCAATCACACACAAAGAAGGGATTTTCAGAAATGGAACACCTACCCGGTATAGTAAATGAGGAATGCTGTACCTGAACCTCCATTTTCTTTTCAGTGGTAAGGCTTCCACCTGCTTCAAACCAATGAGTGGAGTAGAGAATTCCTGATTGATATTCTTTCAGCAAGTTATGCCTTTTGTCAATCATATTCAATATTGAAAAAAAAATACAACAACAGAACTGACATGCACCACCTATCAAGTTCACCTGTAATTAAGTGTATGTGACAAGAATTACTGAATATCATATCATCATAATACTACACACATACATACTAAAACATGTAAGCTTAGTAAAATTTTAAGTTTATAAATAGTTGCTCACTTACTGAATGGGTGAATTTTTAAAGCACACATGCAAGTTTATGACCCCAAGGGAAAACCAGCCTATTGGCAGTAATTGCATTACTTATAGTTCAACATTATGACTACTTATGATATACATATACAGCTGCTCCCCGACTTATGACGGGGTTAGGGACTGACATCCAGGTCGTAAGTCGAATGGTTGTGTTGGAAATGTTTAAATAACACATAGAAAATCTAAATTGGGGGTCTCTTTTTCTTCTCAGCACCACAAAACACTCACTTTTAAGCTTGCCAGCCATTTTAAAGTGAATTACAGATGAAAATTTTGTCTGTGTACTGAATTTGGGACTCAAAAATACGTAATTTGACCAAATTTTGGTACGACTGAAGCAGGTCGTAAGTGCAGGTGGACATAAGTCGAATAGGTCGTAAGTCGGGGAGGATATATATATATATATATATATATATGCAAGTAAATCACTGAAGGTGTGCATGATCTAGGTATATGCTGATAACCACAAGAAAAGAAGAAAACACGAAAGCGCTTGGGAACTTTGTGTATATCTGCACCTTTACACTATTATACAAAACAGTATAACATACCGGACCAAGAATTCTGAACAACACTTATTTACTAGGATGATTCTGTTAATTTCTCTGTATTAACTATACATGTTATACAGAATACATCATACCTGTCTTGGTTACATAATGCATCATACAATCAGAAGTACAGTACCAACCTTACCAAATTAATATGGCCTCAGTCAGTGATCTTTGTGAAGAACGTCAGACCCAGGGGGTGCAGAACTTTTTTTTGCGGACTGTACCTCAGATTTAGAAATGTAAGATATGAGTTTATTTTGCTGCAAATACAAATACAGTACCGATCAAATGCCATCTAACTTTGGCTCACTGACAGACCCTCTGATGGATTCACAAATGCTATTAGCTTTCCAAAGATAATAAAAGTTTGTCAGTGGCAGAGATGATTAAACAAAACTATTCCTTTTTGTGGTCAGCTGGGAACTAAAAAGTTTTCAGTGAGCCAATTTGGATTTGCTCAAATTCATGGAGGGTAGAGCCAGTGTTATGATATGATAGTTGCTGATTAGTTAGACACTGGCTCAAAGCGGACTTCCAACCTTTTCCCCTTCATCCCTAAAATGAATGGAAGGCAACCTCCACCTAAGCTCCCCCTTCTCCTTCAAGGCAGACTGTGCAGTAGTAGGGGGTGGGGAATGAAAGGAGATAAGTTGGATAATGCTGGCAAACCCTAGTGGCCCATCCAAAGGGCTCATGGGTCCCCTAGTAAAGTGCCTCCTATTACAAGAACTGCTTGAGAAAGGGAGTTTTAAGCCCCAAAAGATCAGATTTAAGTGCATGTCAAAAAAATCTTATTTTGACTCGATGGGAACAATGTGCCTCTAAGATCCATCCTGAGGTGGTACATTACCTGGGAAAAGCCACTATGGTAAGAAGTAGATCAGAATTATGTAAAATAGGACCAATTCCAATGGCTACATCCTATTGTTCCCACTCAACAATCTAAGCCTGGAAAGCTGGCTTTCAAATTTCTTGTGAGATACCATTATGTTCAAATACTGCATATAAAGGAGCATATAATAAACTTTAAAACAACATACAGTACTCTATAACTTTCAAATTTAATGACTCCTGGGGCAAAATGCACAAAGTGGACTTCTAACATAGAACTTTCCTGATATTCCACAGCATTTAATTCCCTCTTAGCATACCATAATATCCTCTAATTTGCTTAGGGTCACATTCTGCATCTGGTATACTATACTGTATACTGTGTGACAGATAAGGTGATTTACACACTGG
Source organism: Homarus americanus (assembly GCF_018991925.1). Taxonomy (NCBI): domain Eukaryota; kingdom Metazoa; phylum Arthropoda; class Malacostraca; order Decapoda; family Nephropidae; genus Homarus; species Homarus americanus. Next base: position 11,098,551 of record NW_024734940.1, on the reverse strand, counting down.
AAAATAAATGGTCACAGTGCCAGGCAGTATTGGTCCCATAATCAACTGACTAACTAATTGGGAACTTTGTTTGTTGAGACACAGTAAACATACTTGCAACAAAATATAAACCTATCTGAGTGTCTAAAATCTGAAGAAAATGGTTGTCCATCAAGTCAGAGTAGGTGCTGAGCAGAGCTATTTTAGGTGCTGATGTAACTAGACCTGAAGTAGTGATCCTAATGATATACCTGTACTATATTGGAGATGATGTAAACACGAGTGTGTCCATGTTTATACCTTCCAGATAAATTCTTCAGCCTTCTCCCTTTTTAGGGTTAAGGATACCTTCATGCTAATAGGTATCCTTAAGGAATATGGATTGATGTTCAATTTGAATCTATTTCTTAAATTCCAATGTTTGGATCCCAATTACACAAGTTGGGGCTCAGTGCTGTAAGGATTCTACCCCTAAATTTGCTGGCCATACAAAAGTGCTCAGTCTCAATGTACCATTTAGTTATAAAATTTAATTTTAGGAATTTCTGCATACCTTGTACAAAACGAAGACAATAATCATTAGCAATGGTGATTAAAATCTCAAAATATATTATAATAAAAATATATATTTCGTTCATTCCCTACTACAATGACTACAATTATACCTGGTTAATATATAAACAAGATTCAGTCCTCCTTTCACACTTATCTTTTATTGGCAATACAATGTATAATATAAAATAAATTTACAATATAATGCAATGGATATACAGTACAGCACTGTACTGTACCTCAACTGTTGTGTATTTTTCTCTGGACATATACAGTACAGTACATGTGTTCTGATACAGGTACACAGTATTATACTATGGGAGTGAACTGGGTACCGGTATAAAACATGTAATATTTGTTTCTCACATCTTTTGTACACTGTACTATATTTACATAAAAAAAAAACACATAGTCTTGTACGTATCCTATTATGTCCTTTATTTATGTGTTGTATGTTATACCGTATATACGTAGTAACTTTATAAGCAGCCTTCAAGCAACCAAGCACAATTGTGGAGCACCGTAACTGGGCAACTTTCTACTGTATTAACAAAACACAAGCCAGCCCTGTTCTTAGTACAGGTACTACTGTAATTTAATCCCATGTTGACCACACTCATCATTAACCATATTGTCATTAACTTCATAAGTTACAGTAATTGTATTCATGAGTAGCAATAAACTGATTTAGCAAACTCTTTCTTTTCAGTCTCATCATTCAATTATCCACATATTTAATACCTAAGGTATGAAACCTGACCTGTCTTAACCCCTTCACTAGGGGGACACCACTTTGATTTTATTTGTCTAGAGCCAGATGACTTTATTCAGCTGAGAGACAACACCATACATAGGATAGCTTTCCTCCATGGAACAGTTAAACCATACCATCTTAACTACAAACCCTCTTTTCTGGCTTTCTATATTTATCTAAAAAAGTTAAAAAATGAATGCAAATAATCATAGATAAAAAAAATAATATTTTTTCCTATCGAAATACATTACAGTAATACTTCATCAATTCACAATTATGAAATCAAATAAATTTTAACTTCAAATGTATGGTTAAATTTCTCATGGCACTCACTATACCTGTCTTGGTAGTTCTTCTCCCAGAAAGAAATCAAATTCATTGCATTGCTTGAAAGATTTTCTTTCTTGTAAAAATATATTGAACAATTAAATGCAACAAAAACATTTAATTCTTTATATTAAATACCTAGTGTAGAGAGTTTGAATTAAAATAAACATTCATTCAGTCATTCAACATACCTAATGATAAACACTATTTTTTCAATCAATGCTTTGAGCTTTTGTCTTATAAAAGAATGTACTATGAACAAGACATTGTAAAGGAGAAGGAGCACTCATATACAGTTAGTTATACAGTACAGTACTCCCTTATACTGTATACAGTACAGTACTTGTTTACAAATATGTACTGTAATCTTATTGAATGACCACCATCATTTATTGGCACGAATGAAATTCTTATCCATCCTCTTAAGTTAATAATATAAAAATTACCATATGATTGCTTTCATATACTATATATATATATATATATATATATATATATATATATATATATATATATATATATATATATATATATATATATATATATATATATATATATATATATATATATATATATATATATATATATATATATATATATATATATATATATATATATATATATATATATATATATATATATATATATATATATATATATATATATATATACTAATTATTCTGTTGCTAGTTACCATGATTGTAGGATATGCTATACAAATTGGTGACTGAGAGCTGTTTCAAAGCACTTTTCCTCATCTTCTTCATGTTGTCTAGCCATAACCTCAGAGGCACCTTCGACCAGGTTATCATCACCACTCAAGTGCCTCACAGCTGATCCAATCATACTACTTACCACTCCGACCAAGCCGACACCGTTAATCACAACAGCTTCTCCATCATCACTGCCATTTGTGCCATTATTTGCTTTGTCATCATTGCCATCATTCTGTAGTCAGGAAAACAACCATTATATTATTGCAGGAACTTAGCAAGCTTAATTATAATCCAATACCTGAACATAGTAAAATATACATGTACAGTGAAAGAATGAAGTACAGTACAGTATCTTCCCGGGGTTTTGACGAATACATCACAGAAAGGTTGGGCCATTCAACATATGCATGTGTGGAGCCCATAAACAGTTTGGGGTCGCCAGTAACACCATCACTGTGTTAAGTAGTCAGGTTTCATTATACTTTGACCAAGTGTGGGAAAATACAGTACAGTACTTCATTCTCTCACTACAGTACAGGGTATACATAAATAATAACCTCACATACTAATTCTGAGAAATCACAAAAGGAGATTCTGTTCCTCACCCAAATCCCATTATTTAATTTACTTCTTTTGATTACACCCTGCACTGTTACCTCTGCCCACCCCCCCCTCCATACCTTGTTGCCCCTGAAATTGTAACCTTTTCTGCACTTCTGAAACTACAGATATTAACTTTTTTAGTCCTATCATCCTATGGACATATAATAACTTGTACAATTGGGATCAGAATCCTGTGGATGTATGAGATAGGTCTGGATTTTTTTGCACACCATTTCAGATCTCCCAGAGTGGCCATTAGATATATAATGATGCCTTATGTCACCAGCAGTTATAATTTGCCCTCAGAAATTTCACAGAGGTTCAATTACCCTACAAACACCATGGTGGACGGACAATTGAGGTGTGTACTACCAGTGTGAACAAAGTGCCACTATGATCAAATTCGAGATATATTCACAAAAGGTTAGGGAAACCACCCCTGGAAGTGTCAATATCGTTGATTTTGCTCTTAAATAAAACTATCCACGCGTCACTATGTGCTGGACTGGAGGCAGAACACAGAGAGGAAAGTGGCAGAGATCTCTATTTTTTTCTTCCTCTGGCGTTTTGTTCACTCTGGTCGTATGCGTCTTAATTATCAGAATGCACATCTGGCAGCATCTGGTAAATGCAAACTTCAAATATAAATACAGATACATGACATTATGGGAAAAAATAAAAGCAAATTTGATGGAAAGCAGTGATACAGTATAGAGAAATGTGATGATGATGAAGTTAAGCTTGAGTATAATTAAACAACCTCTCAGCTCAGAGATCTTGGGAAGACATAGTGGCCGAATTATTGTACCACTGAGTTAACATAAAGGGATTGCAGCTGCTTATCAAGGCTTTTCTCTTTTTTTATATTAATGAATTTTACAATTTTATTTTATATATTTGTAAGATTAATTGACAGTATTTATCATTTTGATTTTTCAAAATAATTTTAGGTTAGGGGGCAAAAATATATCAAACTAAGGAGTGAAAAGGTTAAAAACAGTGTTCTTTGTAAAACATCAGTGACGTAACCTATCAGTCTGCCCTTAGGTCATACTGTATAATGAAACTGAAAAGGAATTCTTGTTGACTTGCAAATTGGGAGAAAACCTCAAAGCTGCTATTGATAATGATTATCTGAATGGATCTATAGATCCCTAAAGACCTGAAGGTAATCTAACTGGTTAATCCTTCTATTTCCTTGTACAATTTAACAGTTGATAGAAAAACTAAAGATGACAGAACCCAATACAGTATAATGATCTCCTAACTGCCAAATCAGCTAATTGGACATACTACCTGCAACTAAACCATGGACCACTCTCCACCACAAGGTTGGCCTCTTAAAGCGATCCAAAAAGGGGCCAAAGACAGCCTTCTGTAAAATGCACCACAAACACCTGCCTTTAATTCCTACTACCTGTACCTATATACAGATATTCTTCTATTTAAGAACTTTTGATATCTGAAATTTCACATTATCAAAATTGACAAATTTTAGACTTTTTCAAAATACTGTACTGTACCTAAACAACTTTCATGTTCACTAAATCCCCCACAGGTACAAAGTATACAGCCACACTGGATATTATGTAAGGTACACATACTGTACAATAATAATACTGTACAGTAAACCCTCGAAGATCCAGATCAGGGAAATCCGGATTTTGGAAGATCCGGACAAAAAATATAGGGGTTCTGGGCAAAGAAGCCTTATAGAAGCTACCGTAAGAAACATTTCCAAACCAGAGCAAAGAATACTTTAGGCCCGTGGGTGCTGCTTGACCCGTCAGTTGCTTGGACACAAGTGCCCGAGGAGGTGGGAAACATAAACAGAGTTGACAATTGTTGTTTGTGGGAATATTATTTCATTCACTACAATGTTTCTTATTTTGTTATCATAGGTAAATGCATGGTTTATATACTACAGTAATTTGTTTATCACTACATTGGTACTGTATTTTTGGTGTTTCTTATATAATTTACTATTCGTCGGAAAATTCGGACAATCGGCTTTTCCGGACAGGTGGTCCCCCCTTTAGTCCGGAACTTCGAGGGTTCACTGTACCTGTATTGTACAGTATTCCCCTCCAGCACATTTTACTATAAATATTAACATTATTTTGCAAATTACTATTTTCAGTGCGGACTCACCAGATAGTCTTTAATTATTCTAGGAAGTTGCAACCTTGCCTTGCCATCTGTTTCCACTCAGTGGATTGGTAGTAAGAAGGGCATTCAGCCATAAAACTTTGCTCCAATATGCCTGATGGCAACTGAGACACCAGAGCTGTGTTCTTTCCCTGTTACATTTTCTGGGCTGGCATGCTGCATATTTACAGTGGGTGCCAGGAGAGCATTTCACAGGCTGGCTATTCCACTTGACAGTACAGAAGCCCAACTCAGAGAGGTTACTCCGTCATTAAATATTTAATACTGCGGCCAACTAGTTGTGGTGGGACACCCTGAGGCCACTAGGTGTGCCAGTATCTGCATTTGCAATGCTGGGGGATATCATGTTTGGGTTGTTAATAAACTTTATCAATTACAACTAAACAACCAAAGAACTCGTGTAAGCTTGTCATACAAAATCACCCATACAGTGTACAAATGATTGTTGTAGGAAACTGTGTGTGATCAAAGTGAAGAAACCTGACGAGGTTGGGTTCAGAACTGGGAGTCCGAATATTGGTACAATGTGAGGAAGAGAGGATGAAATTGTGGCAACACTGAGCCATGTACATGAAACCAGATGGAAAGGTGGTTTAGCAAGGCTGATCACTGACAAGAATTACAGGTACAAAATCCATTGGAAGGACAATGAATATGGGACAGGTGGTGTAGGGGTCTTGATTTCTGAAATGTGGATGGAGAAAGTACCAAAGGTGAAAAGGATGAATGTGAGAATTAGTGTTCTGAAGTTACAGGTAGGCAAGAATATGATGACTGTTATACCCTACATGTACGGAAGAGAGGAACAAGTTAGTTGATGCATGGTAACAAATCTATCCTCCAAGAATTGCTCAAAAATATTAAAATAAAAGACTGATGCAGAAAACATTGAGCTGGCTGAGAGACCTCTGATCATCAGGCAGCATGACTCAGAACTGAGATGCTTAAACCTAAAGCCTATTACATGGTGCACACAGGGTCACAGGACAATGCAAAATGGCGTAGCAGTAAAGAGACAGAGATGTCAACTTTGACAACTGGGTCTTCCTCATTACCTCATAATTATAGGGACTGCAGTTAAACTGAGAGCCTAACTAGTTTTACTGGAATTCTGTAGTGCAGCCAAGTTGTTTAGATGAATAACTCCTGGAAGCTCTTAGGGTCACCTCTCAAGCTTGATGATGTAGTACTGTACTGTACTGTACTGGTACTTAAATTATCTGATCTACTGTCAGTTATAGACATTTGCTTTTTTAATGTACCAGGAGTAAAGGAACCAGCAGCCAGTAGAAGGAGAGTAGGCACATCCCTAGCAAAGCATTTTCAGAGTATCTGAAGGCCTGAACTTAAATTTTTACTTAGATTTTGCTTCTATTAATTAGGCATATTAGGATTTTCATTGACTCAGACCATAAAACAGGAAAAGGCCAAATACATGGTCAAATTTGCTGTGTTAAGTTCTAATGAGACTTATGAATTAAACTGACTCCAATCATAACAGAGGCCAACAAAATGGTCATATGTAGAGTCCATAGAGCTATTTACAGTACAGCATAACATGTCTTAAATTTGGTCTCGGCAAAATCAGGGCAGGTGGAAAATTGGTTTTAAAAGCAAAATTGCATCAATGATGTGTAATGTCACCACTGTCATTAAATACACTGTGAGCCCCTTAAATAAACTATGGCCACCTCTGTGAGTCCCTACATAACTACAGCATACCTATACTGTATATACTGTATAGCACTGTAGAGTACAGTAATATACAGTACACCTGTACTGTACTGTATGCAGGCAACCCCACATTATGGAAGAGATGTGTTCTTCAAAAAATTTCAATAACTTGAAATTCTGTAACAAGAAACCAATTTTCCCATTACAGTACAGTACCTGTACTTGTATATGATAGGAATTGACTTGCCATGGAAAATTTTTTTGGCCAGACAAAATAAAAAAGTTACAAATGAAATTGACCTTTTTTAACATATTTAATGTAAACTTGAATACTGTACTTAATGATACTATTTGATAATAAAAAAAAAAAATACTGGAATTAAACTCACCAGAAATGCATGGCAGCAAATGCCTTGCTGCAGTTAACTGATTTATGATAAAATTTCATCTACTGTGATGCTCCAAAAGGCCAGGTTATACTCGACCATTACTTCTAAAAATAATGGTTTCCTTCTCAGGACAGTGGAGAGTAGGTAAAAGGTTAAAGGTTACTGTGGGTCCCCTTGTGGTAGCACACTGTCACATAAATCAATGTCTGGGTGGTCTAAAAAAAGCTTTTACAATATACAAACTAAAGAGGTAAGTATACATACATTAATCCTACTGTACTATCAACAAAAATAAAGGAGAAAAATATTAGTGATGGCAGTACAAAGTGGGCTACAAAAATACCTGGGCTACAGGAGTCACACTGCAACCATTAAGGACCTGTTCGCAGTAGGTGGGACAACTGGACAAATGGGATGCCATTCACTTGTGTGATGGAGCTACATTTACTATACAAGGACACAAATTATTGAGTGCATTATCTCCCTAGCTTCAACAAGTGTCTCAGTACACAGAAAACAAGCAAACCACCTGATCCTTTCATAATGAAGTGCTCTTCACACCAAGGTGTAGGAAACTTATTGCTTTTAAAAACATTACTTAATTAAATTTTTATTCAATCCTAAAGTTCCTTTGATAAATATTTACATGCTAGCCAGGTGTCTGACTCATCACATGGTGTGCACATCACTTTTGAATTGCAATATATAGACTCCTACACAAGCAGCATAGATCGACCGAGCAAAAAGGGCAGACAAAGAACTCATTCCCTTTTTATTAGAATACAGGTGTGTACACTTGCAAAGCTATTGTTTCTCTTATTGTGCCATGTAAAGCTGAATATAAACACTGGGTAGTCATATGTGGAGGCAATTAGAATCAATTGTTTTCAGTTTTGAACAATTTGTTGGGCTGAATTTTGGCCCTTGTTCTGTCTAGCATCTACTTTAGATCTTAATCTTGCATCTGATTTTGCTCTCCTTATAAGCTTAAAAAATCTTGGATTAAAAATCTGTTGAATAATGCCTCTTCATGTGAGCGTTCATGCAGTCCAATCTATAGTTTGCCACATCTTTAATTCTTTCAAATTTTCATCTGGTTTGAGTGATTAATGTTCTTACGTACACCAGTGAACATTAGAATTTATTACCAGTTTGACACTCTTTATATACAGGTACTATACTGCACTGTACTAAAAATTCTATTAGCCTCTGAAGTAGCTAATCCATTTACAAAATTTAATATTAACTGCTTTGCGAGTGTAATTTGTTGTTGTCCTAGGAACAGGCCTTAGTTTAACCATTACTCAAAAACTGTACAACATAAAATTACTGTCCAGCTATAACAATACTTGATCAGATGATTCCATTCTTGTGACAAATACTGTAATGCAATTCCTACGATTCATTATGACTATAGAAAGTTTCATTTCCAGTATGACCTCCCTCTAGGTTCTGCTTGATCTCTTAGCTACTTTTAATACTGTTTATCATAAAAATAATGCTTCATAATCACCAAACTTTTTAAGTTTGAGAGAGTGCTGTCTCTACTTCAGTCTTGTCTATTAGATTGTTCCCAGCCTCAGATAGTTAGAGGACTGGTATCTGAACCTGCCTCTTTGCAGCCTGGAGAACCACATGATCATATACACTATTAGCCTTGTCTCTTTACTGGAGACACATAATGTTTGGTATCATTTTTACATAGAAGACACACATGTACAAAATGTACAGAATGACATCTCCTTTGATAAAATAAACTGAATGAAAAGGAGAAAACTAAGAGTTCATCTATTTGATGGATAACACAAGTTGTTTAGTCCATATAATGAACAATTTAGCAAGAGCATTAAGCAGTAACATAGAAGCATAGCAAGAGAGAGAAATTTTTTTACTTCTTAAAGGGAATACTGTAATGATTTAATTTAATGTAACAATTCGACTGATATCAATGGAATGTTAATACGGTATAGAGATAAATGTCGAATGAGAAAATTTAAATGTGCCCATGAGATATGAATTTCTCCATCAGAGAACTAGTTGGAATATAAATGTAACTTTCACACAGAAAATTTAAGCACGATTTAATTGGTGCATTAAATCTCTCTCTCTCTCTACACACACACATGCACACCCATTCCCCAATTATGTAACTTTATATTTTCAGCCTTCCGGCTGCCATGCTCTTTCAATAAACCGTTATTTTATTATTATTATTAGACACGCACATACGCACGCACACAAAATACAGATAAATTAGAGACAAAGAAGAACTTTGCATGACAAACAAAATAAAGAATCTTCAAGGAAATATAGAGTTCATGTTAGCACATTATTTAATGAATTAATTTTCTTATAAAAAGACATAAAACACCATGCAGCATTTATTTCCTTGAAAAATTTATATAGCAATGAGAGGTTGTGTGGTGCAAGAGTAGTGGTCCGACATGAAACAGTGCACTTAGTCAGAAATCTAATCATTATTTTTCCTAGAATATTTTGTGTAACATAGATGGACAAATTATGGTAATTAATTTGAAGTGCTATTACTGTACAGTGGTCCCTCGGTTAACGAACGGTCCAATTAACGAAATTTCGGTTAACGAATTAGCTCCCATAAGGATTTTCAGTTCGATTAACGAACAAAACTTCGATTAATGAAAGCCTTATGAGAAACACGTTTTGTTGTGCGCTTCAGCCGATCGGCTAGTCCGCCAATACAGTAATCGGTTCTATGTTTACATTCGTTTCCAGTGGAGTAAATATCAAGAAGGTTGTGCTCTTTAATATCTGCATTTTTTATATAAAAATTATTAGTCATTCTAAAATTTAGTTAACATATTGATAATATATGCAGTACAGGGAACTAGTTTTTGTGCGCCCATCAGCCGCTTGACTCACCCACCAAAGCTTCTGTTTAACTTTGCTTACAGTGGAGGAAATATCGAGTTTGTTGATCTCCTGAATATTTTTACGTTAAAATTATTGGTCATTCTGAAATTTAGTTAACATATTGATAATATATAGCGCAGTGCAGTATTGGTTTAAATAAAATAATCTTTAATTATAGCTAGTGAACTTAAAATTCTATTGGTGAAATTACTGCATCAACCATGGGTAAGAAAGATGATTCCCTCAGTGTTCCTCTCCAAAAAAGAGAGAGGATTTTCATGTTAGAGAATCTGTCAGTCCAGAGGTTCCTGACATTATGATGGAAGGCGACTCGCCTTCCAAGCATTAAAATGTTTCTCTTCTCCCTTCTCCTCCACCCCCCACTTCTAATTCCCATCATCATCAACCAGCAACATTCTACATACACACCTCAAAGTAAGTGTACTGTACTGCATTTTGTTTATACTTTGTATGTACTTTTATGTGAGTTGGAACCAATTACCCAATATCCCATTGAAATAATACTCGGTTAACTAAATTTTTGGTTAACTAACGACTCTGTGGAACAAACTGTGTTCGTTAACCGAGGGACCACTGTATATCTACCGTATGTATAGAGGGATAAAATAGGTTCTACAAATCATATGAAAAAAACAATATTCATATATTCAAAATATAATTAAAAATCTAATGTATAAATTCATAAATAATAATTAATATCATATTTGTAATCATCTAGGTAAAGCTGTATACTGTACTGTTCATCTTAATAATTGTCCTGTCTACAAAAGAGGACAAATATAAGCAAAGACAAATATAAAACTAATACCTCCGAAGATATACTGTGCAGTATCAATATACATTCCTCAACTTACACTTATATTTCAATCAATTATTTTTTATTACTATTCCTTAACCTGTGACCTTTGGTAATGGAGTCATCAAAAAATTTCTGAGCCTGAGTGAAAACCATTTCCCATAATCTTCCAGTACAGTACTGTACCTATGAAATATGGTCGTCACGAAGTTTACAAAATGTTGATGAAAAAAATTCTCACCTGACAAAAAAATTTCCTATCCAATATAGACACCACAAAATTGCTCATGAGGGTCCTATATATACAGCAGTTGAATAAAAGCTAAAACACTGTACAAATAAATGAATAAATTATTTGCTCTTGCAACATTTCCATTACAATCTTCTAGCTCAGCCTCAACAATTTTATCAGTGCTCTAATTTACATAAATATATTTCAACTACTGTACAGAACTTAATCACATACAGTATCATGCAAATCTAATTGGGTGATAAATAAACACAAATCTACGATACATACCGGTAATATAAATACAAATTGGTGCTTTCGTGCAAGTATTTGTTCAGTGTACTACTCTGCATTTAGCTACGTCAGTGGTAAAAATAGTGACTACAGTATATCAATTCTCAAATACAAGTACTGTAGGTATGTATTTCCCTATTTATACAATTATATCTATACACAATATTTGTGAACTTATATAAGTGATTATGTATCACCTTCTCTCAATATACATACAGTATACAGTTGTATAAAAAGGTATCTAAACATATATACAATTGCATTTCCAAATCCTTGCCTCTCACCCTTGACATAAATTTTAAATGACAACCTAAGTATTAATACAGAACAGTACTGTACACCACCAAATATACTTATAGAATATCAAGATTCAACAGCCAAAATTTACTCACTTCTAAAATATAATTTTGTTAAAAATGCTATATTGTATTCCTGACACATTAGTTAACTTGAGTGCAGCTTAAGGTTCAATGATTCTGAACAGAGACTGAATCTAATAGTGTACTATACTGTACACTTATATTAATTATTAAATGGATGGATGGACGGCTAAATAGGAGGGAAGGAAAGACTCACAGGAATATAGATAAAGGAACTGGTGGGTGATAAAGAACATGGACAGAGTTATGTAAGGTAGTCATCATTATATGAAAGGGATGTAATCTGCAGAAGTATTGCATAATACTAAAAATGTTATTGTATGCTAGTGAAAATTACAGTATTTTCATTCAGACACACATTGTTATAAATGGAAGATGCATTCCTTGGAGCTGATTTTCAGACATCTTACACTACCAAAATAAATATAAAAGACACAAAAACTATAAAAAAATCAATATAGAATATCACTAAATATATAAATGAATACCTCCCATAAATTCATTAAAATAGAACAAACAAACAAATTCAGATTTTGTGGGGGATGAATTTGACTCATTCAAGGTACTGTTCATCTCACACCAGAAACTTTTCATAGGACCCTTCACAGAGTTAGACACTAGTGTAGAACCCAGCTGTACCTCCTCTCTGTGCGAAAAGGGAGGGTTGGACACAGGAGTAGCTTCCATGCTTATCTCCTCTTTAAACTATGCACAACCAAGATCACTGATTGACTGACAGAGGACACTCTCAGATGCCTGTGTTTGCACCTCAGCATCTTCCAATGGAGAAAAAATAATCACAACTTCTGGGATTATATTTGTACGTATATGATAACAAAGCACAAGATCAATTTTACCAGACCTACAACAGAAGTCACTTGATACGAAGGACAGGTCCCCCTAACTTGACACGTTAGGATGGAAAACGAATGGTATTTGTATAGGATTTTACGTGTGCCTTTTCCTCAATCTGTGGGGTGCACTTGCCTCCTGTTTTAAGGGTTACTGGTTTGATTATGGGGCACTCCCAGTCCACTTTACAACAGAGTGGTTGTGAAGGGTCTCCACCCCCCATTGTGATATCCCTCCTGTACCAATCACTGAGGGAACAGTAATTCTCACCATAAACACTTTAGACAATCTATACAAAATCCCTCTAATGCCAACTTTCCATGATCCTTTATGAGCATTTCTCCAGTGTTATATTAAATCATAATATGGAATGTGTTATGGATGGCACGATTAAAGTTACAGGAATACATAAAGAACAACAATACTGTACTGTGCTTAATATTTTCCATCTGCCCCTGACTGTTAACCACTGTCAGGTATGGGAGGTAGACTTAGTCCAATCAGTGCTGCAGCATTTTCTATCAACTGGTAAGCCTGTGACTTTAAGATTATCTTACAGTAATATCCCCTTTCCCCATCCTGTCACAGTTTACGCACTTCACAGTGAGGCCAGAAAACAAAAATCTATGTCATAGAAGGTAATAACTGAGAGCAGTGATCATGGTAAATTCTTTGATTACATTTGTGTTCTTGTTTCCCTGATTGTACAGTATTTAGATTGATTTCCATCAATTTAGAAGAAAAAAAAATCAAGTCAAATCCTTACACTATCTTGGGTCAGAAATCATTCACTTGTTACCACAGAAAGGTTTAAAGTCTAATGTGATTTTTATCAATATTCATAGACTTGCTTATAGAGTACATAAATCTTGTATCACAACCCTGATTAAAAAATGGATTATAAACACTATAACTCTTCTCAAATCGTATCACCACTGAGCCCTAAACTTATCATTTACAAATATGTACAATACATTCTTCATAAAACTTATCATCATGACTTGAACAAAGAACTTTTAACAAACTCTTTAAACTTCAATGCAGATAAAGGCATACCCTTATAGCTCCACAATCAGGAGTAATTTGTGATTAATGCCAAAAGCAATTCACTTTACAATGATGAATGAGTTAAACATGGGGTTTATATTGTTATATTCACCGAGTTACTTCAATAATGTTATGTATTCTAAAGGCAATAACTCAATTATTTTTCCAACAATCACTGTACTGGATACAAAAAAAGAGATCTTTTTACTTTTTTCTCTAACATCATATACAGGTACAGTTAACATGTGCCAGGGGTAGAATATTTCGAGCAGTTGCTGAATGAAACATGAGAGGAATGAAACTACATACTGTATCCTGTTTGGGACATAGTGTAATGAAAAGCATTTAAGTGAAAGAGGATAAAATAAAGGTAAAGAAAAAGTGAGACAAGCTTAAGAAATGGAAAGGCACCAGGAATACTGTACATGAAATCACTATGGAAGTGATCAGGGAAAAAGATGGAAATTTTTCAAATAGAAAATTGTGTAAAGTTATGCTGGACAATGGGAATAGTACCAAATGAATGGCAGAAGAGCATGTATAGTTCCTCTTTACAAAGGGGAGTGAGAAGGATGAATGAAAAAATATAGGGAAATACAATAAGTGTGTTAAATAAACCAGAAGAATTATAAAGTAGCAATAATTTTGAAATGTAGTACTATGCAGTAATTGCATTTTGTCACACAATGAAGGAATTACCCTGAACTCCCTTTTTATGAATGAATGAGCACTGAGAAACTCTGTATATTCATTAAATCTAGATATCATAACCCCAGGCCCAAGGACTCTTAACTTCTGACTGGGACCTAAAAACTGAGTAAATAGGATAATCAGATAATCCTTCACCTTCATATCAATGTTGAAAAGGATATTCACTTAGTGAAGGCGTGAGATTTTTGCTATGGGCATAAAATAAGAGATTTCAATTCTTTCTTTCACTGACATCAATTACGAAGCTCTCAAACCTGATCAACCACACCACAACCAATTCACCTCACCATCCAAAAGGGAGAAGGGAGGGATAATAAGTTGTTCTGTCCTGACCTGCTTATACAATGGGATCAAGGATTTCAGGATCAATCCTTCTTTTATGACCTATGACAAGATCTGGTTAGTGTGGTAACCAAATCCAGCAAGAAAAATGAGAATCCAGTGACTGACACAAGTTTTATGCTTGAATGCATTAATGGAAAGAAATGAAGGATTAAACTTTGAACTCCCCTGAAACAAAGAACCAACATCTGCCCTAAAAGGTAATTAGATATGTCTTTGTTGAAAAACAACTCAGAGTTAACCTGAACTTTCCTGCTGACATGTCTACCCTAAAGTCTCACGTCCCTTTAGTGCAACTACTGTACGTAAAAGAAGGTACTGTATGTTACAACCCCACATTATAACCACAGCCGCTTCAGGAACTAACATCATCGTTCTTCACCCATTAATAAGCTAAAATATTCTTAAAACATCCGTAAACACAATTGAAAGGACTGATAAATGGGATACCTGTACCAGATCTCATTTTCTTCCTCTGACCAAGATATGAAATCAGAAGTCGAATGAGATTTGAACTGAGGTGAACCAGACAAGTAAAACAAACTCTACTGAGACAGAAAAGTCACAAAATGGTAACTTTTGTGAACTGTCTCAGCTTCAAAACCACAAGAAGCAAATAGGAAAGAGGAAGGAAGAGAAATACCTGATATCTGATATACCTGATGGGGAATTCCAAAGAGAAATTCAAATGTCTGTTTATGGGTTTGCAATAGTGTATACTGTACAAAGATAAAGTTAATAATGAATATGAACTAAATGGGAGATGAAAAAAGCACAGAAGGGTGACATGTAATAAATGTTAGTTTAAATGAAAACAGAATGGAGAAAGCGAAGATTTTTAAATCTCTAGTTGATGGATGATGGCAAATGATGGAAAAATCTGAGTATGCTCCTGGTTCTGGCCACCCTGCAATGCAGCAAGACAGCTTGCAAGAGTATAAAACAATAGAAAATATATCAGGTATCAATTTACAGAAAAAAGTTAAAAGTTTGTTATCTACCTATCAGTCACACTAATGACTCTTTACAAATGAGAGACTGAACCTCAAGTCTATTTGCTAACCCAGCCAGGATTATGCCATCATGTATACTGTATTCAGCAAATCTATGGGGACCGTCAACTCAAGTTGCATGACCCAAAATCCTATGATTGAGGAAAAAAACCCTAAAAAGGGTACAATTGGTCTGAGAGTTACTTCCACAAGGAATAGGTTGAGTCTGTAGCAAAAGTATAAGTACTTGAGCCTATTTTGTTTGGGCTTGGTCAAAAACAACAAAGCAGGATCATGACTTCATTCCAACTACCTAAGCCAGCTATAACAGGAAAACATGAGAAATTAAATAGCTCCAAGTGTTCAAGCAGCACACAGCACTGCATCCCACACAGCCACACTGATCATGTCAGTAGTACATTCTATAGAGGTTAATAAAGGATGTAGACTACACCCAACCCCTTTTATTTTTAATAAATCTACGGAATATACCTTTCATGAAAGTAAAAAAGGGACATGTAATATACCTGAGGAACAATGCCAAGTTGTGATATCTTAAAAGTCTTAATGGAAACTTTACCCTTGCAGCCTACACCTAAGAATCATGTAGAAAAGTAATGATTGTCAAAGAAGGTGATCCAAAGCCCTGATGTTTTGTGAATAACCTTCACAAGGCAAACTGAATGATGTGATAAGAGATAAGTTTCTTGGCCTAAGACCAGGTGTTTATATTTTTTTAAATTCAAAGTTGGTCAGTTTTCAGATTCCATAGACTGGGCCCCCTATGTTCTATTAACAAACACAAGGAGACACAAAATAACCTTTACAAGGTTATATCATACAAACCCTGAAATTGGGATACCCTGTGACTCCCCTCCCTGACATTCTAAACAAGTGAGCCTGAATCCACAATCTGAACTCCACTCATTTCCTTTCGGAAGCCCAAGCCAGATATCCCTATTCTGGATACAACTATTTATCAACAGGTAGAGCTACTCAATGTGAGTAAAGGCACATTGCTTAGTTATGAAGACCCATACATCAACACCCTAGCTAACCCCAAAACTTGGTCATAACAAGTGTAAACACACTTGCAGTATGAATCACAATTTTCCACAATACCTATTACTGAGTCTTAGAACTGTGTGACTGATAATCAAAGATGATAAAAGTGCAATATGCAATTATGGGATAACATTTAGCTTCCACTATGAGTAATGAGTTGGAATATTGAAGCTGTGGTGGTTGACCCACTTCTGTTGTTTTGTAGCCAACCAAAAACAAAGTAGGACCGAGAAACATACTATAACTGTTTACGGGATGGCATAGACCTTTAACCTTCTCCCCCTATGAGGAATTGTCAAACCAAGTGTTTCCTTTTGGAGAAGCTGGGATGATTGGAAGGTTCACCCTATATTTAAAGCTATCAGGTTTTTTTTATCTTTAATAGCAAGTTTCAGGTTCTGGAACCTGACACCTCATAGTTTGAAATGATTTGCCCAACACTGATACTTGGTTAGAAAATAACTTACATAACCCAATTACTAAAAAAAAAAAATAATGAGTGGAAAGTAAGAGGTGAGGTATCATTATTAAGTCACTGTTTCAGTGTAATGTTTATCTAAGTTGTATTCTTCATTCTTTGATAATTAGTTTCTTTACTATCAATATTTATTTATCACAGGCAGTTGCAACAACACTCCCCAGACTAAATATACTTTGTAAGGATATTTTCAATGGACATAGTTAACCTTCCTGATTCAAAACTTTTAATTGTCTTTTATATCATGTTTGGGAACAGGATATATATTATCCAAAGCATCATCTAGTCAATTAGTAAAAGTTTCCTTGCACATTTTTTTTCTCTTAACTAACAACTCAAGATATAGCCACATCTGAGCATATACAAATTAAAAAATACTGTACTGAACATGACTTGTGACATACCACACATCTTATGAAACATTCTTGAGCAATTAAGTACTAGATGATAGGGTGAAGGATATACTGTAGGGTATAATGTGATCACTTCACCTTACGAGTTTTTGGGTGAGAAGTCGAGGGCTCCTGAACAGGAAGGCCTAAAACCGTCCGCACACTATCGGGCACATTAGGTGATGATGCAATCTGGAGATATATTGCCTCTGCTTTTTTCAAGGTAGCATCCAAGTCAATGCGTAATGATATATCATTGATATGCTGAAAAAAAAAAGAAGTTATTCAATCTTTTAAAATTAACAAATACTGAATATATGTATACATACACACACACACACACAAACACAAACACACACACACCCGACCATCGTTTTATGTGTACTTGCTCTATGCGAATTCAAAATTATGCGAGGACCCTACTTCTATCTACATTTCACTTAATGTGAAACATATTTGCTATTATGCATTATTTGCAAGATATGGAAAGGGGAAAACTGGGGATGAGGTGGACTGTGAGATGGCATGTTGCCATTTTTCTAATGTTATAGTTTTATACAGCGGTCCCTCGGTTAACGAACGCCTCGGTTAATGAAATTTTGGTTAACGAATTACCTTCCATAAGAATATTCAATTCGGTTAATGAAAAAATTTCGGTTAACGAATTCCTTACGAATTCCTCTCAGCATGTTTTCGCTTGCTCACCAGCTGGAATATTAGTCCGCCAATACAGTAATCGGTTCTAGGGCTTAAATTCATTCCCATTTGAGTAAATATCAAGAAGGTTGTACTATTCAACAATTTTCCAAGTTTTATATTAAAATTTTTAGTCATTTTAACAATTATTTAACATAATTGAAGTACAGGAAAAGAGTTTTTAGTGCGCCAAACTGCCACTCAACTCACCAAACAGGCGTCAGTTTGTATCTCTGGTCAGTAGAGGTAACATCTTGCTTGAGACTCTCTTGAACATAAACTAATTTTACGTTTTTACAATTATTGATCATTCTGAAATTTATTTTACCTATTGACAATATATAATGCAGTGCAGTGTTGATTTAAAGAAAATAATCTTGAATTACACCTACCGGTAGTGAACTTAAAATTTTATGGGTGAAATGACGGCAAGAAGCATGGGGTGATTTCTCTTCCACCCCCACTTCCTTCTCTTCTCCCTTCTCCTCCCCCACTTCTAATTCCCATCATCATCATCATCAACCAGACGCCTTCTACATACACACCTCAAAGTAAGTGTACCTTATTGCATTTATTTTTACTTTGTATGTAATTTTCGGTGAGCTGGAACCAATTACCCAAAATCCCATTGAAACAATAGTTTCGGTTAACGAAATTTTCAGTTAACGAACGACCTTCTGGAACGAATTGTGTTCGTTAACAGAGGGACCACGGTAATATACTATTTTCTTTACTTCTAAGACACATGAGAGTATTGTATTGATTTTTCCACAACTTTCATAACAATACTCCACTGTTTTACTGTGTCTTTGTTATGAAAAGATGCCAGAAATTGTTGTGGAACACATCCCTATTTTCAAAGGACTGCAATCCCCCAAAAAAAAAACACATGCACACAAAAAATAAATATATATTCCTCTACGACTTAATATTCTCTCACTTCAATATTAATTATATCATATCAAAACACTTTCTAACAAACAATAACTCACTCTCAGTAGTTGACCAGATTAAGTAAGTGATAGAGAAATAGAACTTTGGGAGGTTGAGACTCCTAGATGCCTGTATCAGCACCACAGCATCTTATAGTTCCAAAGAAAATATGATATTTTTTGTAACTTCAAGGTTTTCTTCTGAAAATTAATACACTACAATGAATTAAAAAAATTGGGGTCTTCAAAAATCCTTAAATTGAGTGTCTGCAAATTGGGGTCTATCTAAGCATAACTATCAGATTAAAACACTAATAAATGAATATACAGTATACAAAAATACAAACTTTTAAGATTTCAGTGAATCCAAATTTGTTCTCCATGATTGTGTTTTTCTCTGTGTCAAGAAGAGCGACAGCCACCAGAAGATGAAAGTTTGGGCACGGATGACTAGTCCACAACACCTCCCATAGCCTGGTTAAAGAGGATCAGTATTAAAATTATTAAATCTAATTCTAGATATCAAATATGATTTGTAGAAAATTGCATGTGTTGACCATGACTGCATCTTTAAATAGACAATGAGAAAATTAGGGGTTGAAGAGTGTCTTGCTTGAGTGGTTATGAGGTGAAAGGTGAGGTTCATGAAGGGTGTTCTGAGCCCCCTTCAAGTTATCGTGGTGTTATAGGCACTATTGTAAAATTTTAGGACTGATTCTCCTTGGGAGTTTTTGTATGACTATGACTTAGTGTAAACAGCAGACAGTATTGAAGAGGTAGCAAAGAAACTAAGAAACGGAAAGAGAGAATAGAGTCACGGGGTATAAAAGTGAATATGGCAAAGACCTGTGGTGGAAAGTGGAAAATAACCATGTGCTGTTTGTAAGAATGGTTTTGGCAGTAATTCAATAATGTACACTGAGTGTGGAAGGTGGGTTCACAAGGTGTGCAGTGGCATAAATGGCAGACTGTAAGATGCTTCCAACTTTAAGTGTGATGGAAAAGCTTAACATTGGGGCATATCTTTGTATTTTGTTGATGATTTCTGCCACTTGGGTAACTTGATCAGTGATAGAAGTAGTGTTGAAGCTAGCTCAGTTGCAAGAGATGGATGTGGCTGAAAGAAACTTAGGAAGCTGCTGCCTTTATTGACAACCTTTTCTTGCTGTACTGTTGTGTGGTAGCTAAATATGGGCAGTGAATGAGAATGACATACTCAGGCTTGTTTGAGTTAAAGTGATATTGGTGAGATGGATGTATAATGTAATACTGAGATATAAGAAACCCTGTTCAGAACTAAGAGGGAGTATTGGAGAAATTTTGTGAAGTAGACTGAGATGGTTCTCACATGTGGAGAGAACAGAGGAGACCAACTGGGTCAAGAGATGCATACATTTGAATGTGGAAAAGAGGAGAGCTAGGGGTAGGCCAACAATAATATGGGAAAAGGTTGTGATAAATGAACTTTTAGATAAAAACTTAATAAAACAGGCTGCAAGAGATGTGCAGTTTAGAAAGTTGCCATCAGGTAATCATAGCCAAGCCATGCAACAGTGATGATGATGTGTGACTATGGAGAGGAGACACCAACTATTCTGTCCAGCTGCTAAACAATTAATGACTTGGTGAAAACATTAGGGGCATCAGGGAATCATTAATGCACCACCACTTATTCAGGTGTCACAGTTTGTGATGGGAATAAACTTTAAACATATATTTACCTTATAACTGAACAAAACAGCATGAAAGAAAATTCAAAACTAGCCAGAAGATAAACACTAAGGCACATGATGGTCATGTAAAAAGTGAATGCCTGGATCATCTGTAAGAGAAATAGGTAATAGAGTATTTGTTAAATACAATATAAAACTGAAAGCTCACCTTAATGTATTTGTATAATTAAGCTCCCTCTTAAAACGGACAAGAAGCCAACGGAAACAGAAATAGAAGTTGGCAGAGTCTCGCACTTCCAGATAAGACATGAGTTCTGGGTCAACCAAATGTACAATCTGGTGCACATCCTTTAGTTGTTGTTTCATTCCATACTGATCTATGTCAAAATTCCTGTACTGGTGATTAAAAAAAATAATTAGCATAAAACATTACTGCCATCAACTGAATTTTTTCATAGTACAGTGCTGTAGCTTCACTGTTGATGGTGTCTTCACATTCCTGTTCTGATGATGACATTTGGAAAAAGGAATTGGACTGTATTCAGAACTTTGCAGAGAATAAAATATTGTCATGGAGTCACCTGAAATATTTTATACATAAGGGACATTTTTTTACAGTATACTGACTGTACAATTTATAAGTGATTGATAGATAATCTGCTGAACTAGAGCAATATTGTTTTACACATAAGTTATACCAAACTGCGAAAGATTTATAGACAATTTAAGAACATTTTGATCTTACTCAGTATTAAAAAAAATTAAAACAAGCTTTAATGTGAAAATTAATACTGTACATTTAATTTAAATCAACGCAAGGACATTTATAAGAACGAGATAAAAAATTATTATTTAATTTCAACAAATATACCCAGGATTGTACACTTCAAATAAGGTGTAATACGACAATTTAATACACTCAGCAAAGTATTCTTATTATTTTCTTAAAATTTAAATTATAAATTTATTAATATTAAAAAAATAAAAATGTGAATGGAATTGAATTTAAGATGGGGAATTGTAGTCACATAATTCACAAGTGAAATGTCCAAAAACTGTGGCAAGTGGCTATGCATGGCTCCATGCAGCCTGCGATAATTTGAGTAAGGGTATCTGATCATGACATAAAATATGTGCCTTATTTAGTTTGCTGCAAATATTCATGACCATGACATAGTGGGGGTTTATAGTACATTGGTTACTGATATAGCTCCCTCACTTCATCAAAAGACCTTAAATATCAGTATTGAAATTGCTGTGTACATGAAAAAATCCAGATAAATGATTTAAGGTCTATGGCACTTTTAGAACAAACTACGTAAACACGGCTGCTCAGCACCAGGGGTCTACCATACATTCATACATTCATCTGTATCAAAATGCTTACCACAATATCCATGTATCCCACGAAGCACCAAAATGCTGTTGCTTCATTTTGTGTGACATAGAGGATGGGGGCAAGAAGGTCACTCATACCCTGTACATAGCCCAAGTCAAAGTTGTACATCACATATGTCATAAGAACATCATGAAGTAGAGTGACATTGGGGTTATGCTCGCCTTCAAAGAAAGGATGATTTCGATCTGTGCGATTCACATCTTTCTCTGAGGAATGAATTTTACATACAGTATACAACATTGTAAACAGAGCTGAGCAACATTTGACTTTCAAGTTTTAAAGTAGTATTTCAGTATTTTTACTTTATCACCAACAAAGTTTAAAAGTGACTTGTGATAAAAGACTCAAATCACAGATCACAAAGGTATCTACATATCTACTGTACTTCTTAAGTTGTTTATCAATCACTAACCTATGAGACTTCGGCGTTCTTTAAAGCCACTGAAACGACTTTCTTGGTCCTCTGTGATGGTCTTCCACTGCTGCTTCATGGTAAAGTAAAGGTTCTCTCTCTCTCTACGCTTCTCTTCCCGCTGGATGTATGTGGCATTCCAGGAGTAATGGCCCAATAAAAAACACCACAGTTCACGACGAAGGTTTGGATGGATGCCCTACAAATTTACAAACTATAAGTTTATCTATTTACAAAACAATACCTCCATTTTTAAGTAATTTTCAGGGCTCAACTTAAATACACATAAATTCACTAAATGCAGATTACTTTCAAGCTACAGTACTTTTGATGAATACATATTGAAATTTCAAGCACTCAAACAGAATGAGAGCAGGAAAAGAACACCAACTTAATTTCTTTGAAAAGATATGAATACTGTATGTGAATAAATGCACAGATATTAACTTCTGAAGGAAAATTTCATCTATATGCAAATTTACTGAGCAGCAAATAATTCCAGGTGAAAATATGTATGTTTACATCTTTCCTCTTACATTCCAGTCTTCTATCCACCAAAGATAGTCTAAAAAATCTTTGCCTTGTCTTGTCATTTTTTTTGTTTCAATAAAAAATTCTCTATCAATATTTTCTGAAGAAACATATCTATTAGTCTCTCCACATATCCATTCATTCCTAATATCATATTCATTTTTCACCCAAATTTCCATACACTTCTTTGTCACTCCATCTTGCTTTCCAGTCTCACATCACTATCATTCTAGCTCTTTTTACTGAAGCTTTCTATGCTGTGGGCAATGGAGTCTCTACATCTTAGCATCTGTTAGCATGCAAAAATCTGCTTTTGTGAATTATAAAAATATGAACAGTAAACACAAAAAAGCTAAATTCTGCCCTGCTCAGTTACTTAATATATTTACACCATATCACTGAATAGTAAACTAAAAATGTCATACAGTATATTAAAGGGCACATTGTTTTATACCTGTATATACATATCATTATTCAGACAGTAACAGCTTTTCATAAATAATAAAAATACACTTACTCTCCCCTGTGTGTGCTTGCATACGGGTATGTCTCATTCTTTATGGCATGACAGGATGTTATGTCCTATTCAGATTTTTTCAATTTTCCTCCATTTCCATAGAAGACATCTATATATCAGTTATGAGTTGTACATAAATATAATAATCAAAAGTTTGGCAAGGAGAATGAATACTGTGGACATTGATTTTCTAAGAGCTGGATTGCTCTGGAATGAGGATGGTGGATAGATTGAGGAAGTGAAGAAAGAAGCAGTGAGAGGAGTACAGTCAGCATCAACTTAATGTACAGTCAGGGTCAAAAGTCATGTACATTTAGCAATATCTGGCATCTACTTCTGAGTTATATATACAGCATATGATTGGGATATACTAATAACACTACTTATGCTTGAATCACAAAATGGGATAAAACTCTCCTTAATACCTAAGATCTTTGGGTACTTACATGCCAAATACTGTCAAGTTTTCAAGACTTTTAACCCCTACTGTACATCAGCAGATATGTGTATTTCATAAATGTACTACTGTACATGTCCGATCTGACGTAGGTACGTCCACAGATATAGATACTAGTCGACCCTCGTTAATTCGGACTAATAGGGGGGAAGGGTGTCTGTTTTAGCCGATTGTCCAAATTAACCGATTTAGGGGTTAATATTGCATAATATTTCAAAGAAAATGCAGTGAGTTTGTCCTTAGCCATGCATATGTCCGAAACTGTTTGCTTTTTAACACCATACTGGTCACAAACTCTAGCCACCGAAGCACCAGCCTCTAACTTCCTTATAAGGTCCAGTTTCTGGTTCACAGAAATGGTCACATACTTCCTCTTCAGCGTATTACTCCCTCTTGAAGACATGATGTAAAATACAAGGCTGAAAGATGCCTAATCACTGAAATATCAACGAAAATTGCAGGGTAACACAACACTGATACTCGAATATGGCGCTAAGTCAACAATGACTGGCGGTCTGGCGCACCATCTATCGGACAATCCCAGAACCAGAAATTTGATACAGACAGTCCCTCGCTTAGTTCAGATTTTGTCCGAATTATCCGAAATCCGGATTAAAGGGGTCCGAATTAACGAGGGTCGACTGTATTGTACCTGTGCTGAATCTGACCACTGTCACAGACTTGCTGATAATCATTGCTTGCTGCATGTAATTTGTTTAAATAGTATCGCTTGGGATGTGTTTACAGTGCATTTTGTACTGCAACCACAGCTGGTGGTATTAACCTTGATTGGCAGCAAAGGATTCCCCACCCCCCAACATGCACAAAACAGAATGCACAGAACATCAAACCCCCACAGATGATGGCCACCATCCCTATAGCTAACTTTCACCAATGATGGCTGCCATTTAAGGGTTAAGGATTTCGTTAATCAAAGTTTTGTTTGTTAACCGAATTGAAGATGCTTATGGGAGGTAATTCGTTATCCGAAATTTTGTTAATCGAATCGTTCGTTAACCAAGGGACCACTGTATAACACGGGAAATGCCAAGATATATAAATTATCTGGGAAAATCTCAGCATATCTGGCCACCTGCATCACCTACCATGCCTCTGTCACTGACCATGCCTCTGTGTCGCCTACTACGATGCTTCATTCTTCACTTGCAGTGCTGGTAAGTGTTACACATATATGGGTCGATAATTTTTTATTGTTCTATTTTTGTAGGAATTTGGAATAACTCGGCAAGGCCAGAGCCCCATATGTGCCGAGTTATCAAGGGTTTACTGTATACATTTTGTTATGGTGTAAGTGGTGACAGACAGATTTTGTAATTGACTAAGAGATAGATACATACAGAGATAGAGAGAAAATATGATTCACTTCATCTTAATGGATACTAAACACCAGGAAACAGTGACTTATAGATAGTACTGTAAATATAGAAAGGCCTCATAGAAATTTTGAATCAATTTTGAAAATAAGCAATACAAATATAATTTACCCCTTTAAAAATCCGCTGCTTAAGTGGTTCAACATCTAAAACACGACCATCATCATCTACAAACTGCTGGAAGTCATCATGTGTAAGGGGGGCTAGTCTGTCAACATCTGGCCGCTCAGCGAGTGTCCCCTTCTTGGTTAACAACTCAAATCCTGCAGAAGATATTATGATAATGAAAAAGAAAGAGCATATATTTATAATAATTTCAATGATGAGATATGCTACAGGTATCAACCAAAAAAAAGTTGAATTCATTTTTATAAAAGGTTTAAAATGCACTAATACAATACAGACACACAAAAAAATGCCATATACAGTCTGCGCGGAATATTAAATCGCGATAGGGCCGACGAACTAAGTTCTCCCAAAAATAAGATCATATGTTGTGAAGGCTGTCCTGGGATGCGAGATGTCAAAATGCTTGGTTTGCTGGCAAGTGGTGACATTTGGCAACTGAGAACACGTCACGGCTTGTAGTCAGTGCGCCTCTGGCAACTGTGAGGGGAAGATTTATTGTGCGGGTTCCCGCGCCATGTGGCCATGTTTTGTCTGGTTTAAGGTGCATTAACCCGACATAGAGATGTCCAGGAGGGTTACTACAAGAGACGATATTGCAGCAGTGATTGCATTGTACAAAGCGAACCATGTACTGAGAGAAATTTCGGCTCAGACTGGTGTGGCATTACGAGTTGCTCAAAATCTTGTCAAACGTTTCCGTGACCTTGGAGAGGACGAGTTGCCAGCTCCATTACCTAAGTCTGGTAGGCCTAAATTATTGTCACCACGGACACTTAAGGTTATTTCTCGACAAGTTCGGTCCAATCCCTCATTCAAAGCACGTGAAGTGAAAGAGAGAAACCCCCGTCTTTTGAGTCACGTCTCGTTACGTTGTGTTCAACAAGCCCTGCACGATGACCTGGGATTTAAGAGCTTTCGTGCCTGCCGTAAACCTCTGTTGACAAAGAGACAAGGAAAATAGAGTGAAATTTTGCAAGAAATATGAAGTGTGGGATTTAGAGTCATGGAAAAGTGTATTGTGGTCCGACGAGGTAACGTTTTCTGTGACTGGGAGTAGTGGAGGGAGGGTGTACCTCCCACAGTACACTGTAAAGACTGTTAAGCACCCTGCCTCGCTTATGGTTTGGGCTTCCTCTACGTATTATGGTGTTGGTGAACTAGTAATCCTCCCTAAGAACCAGATGATGAATCAGTACAACGATCTTGAACTGCTCAGTGATTTCTTACCTGAATCATTTAATAAAGCCATTTCTGCAGGACGGTGCCCCATGCCACACTGCTAAAAGTGTCAAACAGTGGCTCAAAGACTGTGAGGTACCTTTCTTTAATGACTGGCCTGGCAGTAGCCCAGAACCTTAACCCAACAGAAAATTTGTGGTCCATCGTTAAGCGTCGTCTGCGCAACGCTGACACATCATCAATCCCGAAGCTAGAGGCAGCCATCAAGGATACCTGGGCTAACTTGCCACCTGACCTCTTGCAAAACCTTGCTGACAGTGTTCCTCGAAGGCTAAAAGACTGTCTGAAGTGCAGAGGAAACACTACAAAGTATTAATTGAAGTGGTAAGTGTTACTTGACTTTATTTATATAACAATCGTAAATATCAATATTTTTTCAGCACACGATCTCACATTCCGCGCAGACTGTAGAAAGTACTGTATATACCTGGTTCAAGATCTTCCATATTCTTAAGACTATGGAAGAGTTCAGCAACATCCTCCTCACCATCAATCTCACGGACGTACCCTTCTTCACCACTGTACACTAGCATCAGATATGGAATTTGTGATTACAATCATATGAGGTATTTCCTTGCAATTTTACTCTTTGTAGATATCAAATTTTCTTAAAAGTGAACCAGGGTTTCTAAATTAATAAACATGCACAGCTATCATACTATTTAAGTGATTTCTGAACATTTCTATTAATTTAAAATCTGATATCATGACCAAATCCTTGGGAATAATGATGCATGTGCAACTCACTTATTTATTGTTCAAATTATGCAATTAATTTGCTGAAAAAAACCCAGTCTCAACAAAATCTTCAAATTTGTTGACCAATTTGGAAACTTTGAATACTGTAATGTACTGTAATTCAACAGAAGACTAGCCCAGAAGTTGTCAAATTCAAGGAGTTCAAATTACATAAAACTTAGCAGTGTCAGGATTGTCACATTTTTTTTCTGAATTACAGTACAAAATGGGTCACTACCGGTAAATATGGTAGAGAAAGTATGCAGTGGCTGAATGCATACCTTAACTTAAGGTACAGTACAGTGTATATCAAAAACATAAACTCAAAATAGGAATATGGAGAGAGAGGAAATTATATGAAGGTGGGAAGTATGCAAATATTTGTGAGGATATAAAAGGTGACGATGGGTCAATTTGGACTTAAAAGAATGCAAGATGGACAAATTCAAATAGAATTAGTGGAGAAGAATCACTAAATATATTCATGTGGTGAAAAGAATGAAAAAGGTATGCATTTTCTCATAAATCAGATTTCATGTTGTACAGGAATATTGGGAATAAGACACACGTTTGTTTATCATGTTTAATGTTAAAACCATGGTCTTCATATTAATTTACAGTATACTGTAGTCTGGGTTTACACGGATATTTTATACGCGTTTGGTCATTTACGCGGCACCTGTTCAGACGCACCAATTATTAGTTACGCGGTACATTCCTTAATTTACGCAGCAAGCGGCGGGCAACCTGCTGGTCGCTGACGTCACCGCTGACGTCAGACTCGTGCCGATGACGCCTCGGACTATGATTGGGCCACGTATCCTTACCGCCCACGCACCCCCTCGGCCGCAAGCTGTGATTGGTCTATTTAACTTTGCTTGCCCTGCCACCAGGGGGGATGAGTCGATGACCTTGACTGCGTCAGTCCCACTGTTCCAATCTCCGCGTATATAGTAATCCCTCATGCCCAGGAACCTGTTTTGTTTTTTGTGTATATCTACACAATGGCTTCTGCTGGACCCCCACCACCCCCGAGAAACCTTGAACTACCTGGCCCAAGCCGCCCCAAGCCCAAGAAGGTGAGACGCGCCTTAAGCTATGAGATTAAGTACAAGATTGTTCAGGAGTTAGAAAAAGGCACGAGGCAGGTGGATCTGGCCAGACAATATGGAGTGAATGAATCGACGATCCGCACAGTCAAGAAGGATGCCGGCAAGATCAAAGAACACATGAGCATTACAAAGTCTGTAGGTGCCTCGATAGTGAAATATTGCCACAATAAGGTGCTGCTGAAAACTGAGGGTTTATTAGTCAGCTACATGATTCGTCAGTCAAGAAGGAACATGGCGGTCGACACTCGGGCATTGCAGGACTACGCAAGAGAACTCTACCAATCAGTGGCAAGAAAAATGGGAGTTGCAGAGTCCAAGCCCTTCACTGCTTCCGCTGGGTGACTGCAAGGTTTCAAACGACATAACAAGATCACAAATATTGAGATAGTCGGTGAAAGAGCAAGTGCCGACCGGGCTGCCGCCATGAATTTTCCCCAATTTTTACGGAAAATTATGGAGGAAAGACAGTACACTGACGACCAAGTGTTCAATATGGATGAATCAGGGTTGTTCTGGAAAAATTGCCATCCAAAGCCTTTGTAGTCAAGTCTGCGAGCAAGTGTCGGAGCCGAAAAATGCAGAAGGAGCGCATCACCGTACTGTTCACCACCAATGCCTTCGGCACTTGTAAGCTGAAGTTGTCGGTGATCCACAAAGCCTGCAAGCCGCATGCATACAAGAATATGGACACGAGCAAGTTAAATGTCCACTGGCTAACCTTAGGGAAGGCGTGGATGTTCACTGGTCTGTCCCTCTCCTGGTTTGACAACTGTTTCGTTCCTGATGTGAAGAAATTCTGCGAGCAAAATGATGTCCCATTCAACATTTTGTTGCTCCTTGATAACGCACCAGGACACTCGCCCCTATTGCTGGATCGTCACCCTAACGTAAAAGTAGTCTTCCTTCCCCCTAACACCACATCGTTAATCCAGCCCATGGATCAGGAGTTGAATTGCAACGTGAAGGCTGCTTTCTCCGCAAAGAAGTTTCGGCCCCTTAACGAATTCACCAACACCAAGGATGAATTGCATAACTTAGAGAGTGGCAGCGAGAGCGAGGACGAGGATCACGAACAAGATTTGGCGGATCATAAAGTGCGAGTCAAGCAGTTCTGGAAACTGTTCAACGTGAAGAAAGCTGTTTATTTCTTGGTGGAGGCATGGGGGCATCTATCTGTGGCAACGATTCGTCACGCGTGGCGTCATGTGTTGGAGGGTATCCCAGGTGGGAGGCAGAGGCAAGCAGTGGCTGGAGAGGCTCAGTCTGTTGCTGTGGCATTGGAGAATGCAAGAGAGGCTGCACAAAGTGTTAGAGCTGCAGGCTTCTCCGAGACCACCAACGAGGACATCCTGGAGGTAATCAGGCAACCTGAGGTGACTGCAGACGAGATGTTGGAAGATGATGACATCAGTGAGCAGCCAGGTATTACAGAACAAGTGCAGAAACTAACACATGCTGATGTGAAGGAGGTCATTGAGTTTGCTGAGAAAATGAAGCTCATCCTTGCCAAAGACCCAGTCAATCATCGCTATGAAGTGTCTAATAACCATCTGTTGAAATGCCTGGAGCCCTATGTTCAGATGTATCATGACCACATCAATGCTAGCCGCCAACAAAACATTACCGAGTTCTTCACCCGCCACCCACCACAGCCAGCCCAAGTCAGTGATAGTGAGGATATGGACTTTGAGGGGGTTTGACAAGGAGGCCCCGCTAGCCTCTGTGGTGGATAGTGATACAGGTGAGGGCCAATAATCTGACCTCTACTTCAGAACCAACCCCCCATCCCTGTGTGCCCAGCCATCTCTTCTACTAACGTAAGTGTTAAAAAAAACCCTAATATTATTGATATTTCTCTTAAATATTAATTGTGTTTGCATACCATCATAAAATTAAGATGTTATTTTTACTACACCGTACGTATTGTGTCAGAAAAAGGGTAGTCTGGCGGTCGGCCCAGTCTCTATTTCAATTAATCCCATATGTTCTGTTATTTTATTTACACGTAAAAACAGTCGGTATTTTCAACAATGTTTTTACGTGCCTTGAGAATTTGCAGTCCGGAATTCATTGATGAGGAATACAAATATATATATAATATTGGCTCAAACCTTAAATACCCTAGATCTTTCATAGACAAATGCCTAAACATTACTAAGAAAACTTTTTATAGAACTGATCCCAAGCCCACCCATGACCATAAGAATATCTTAATATTACCATTTCACAAAAATTTCTCACACATTCCTTCACAACTAAAAACCTGGAACGTCAATGTGGCATTTAAAAACTCATGCACTGTTAAACAAATGTTAATCAAGAACTCCCCCAACAACACAATTGGTTGCATTTATAAAGTTCCTTGCAAGGAATGTAATATGTTTTACTTAGGCCAGACAGGTAAAGATCTTGCAACTAGAATTAAACAACACAAATACAGTGTTAGGACAGGCCAGGAATCCAATGCTCTGTTTGTTCATTTGAGGGATAACAAGCATTGCATTGACTGGGATAATGCCTCCTCAATATTACCATGTAATTCAATTGATAGTAGGAACATCATAGAATCTAGTCTCATTAAACATACCGAAGCATTCAACATGAATTTGAGTAACGGCATGTACAAGCTGGACAATTTTGTAATTAAGATGATTTGTAACCAGGTGAGAAGGTCAGGTCACCTGACCATCTGACCTGACCACCAACCGTTGTGTGCCATTTAAAGATTAGTAGGGTCATTACCTAATACCTGACCATTGTGGACCTGGTCTCACCCTCCTCTGTATATATACACCTTGGTTTGTATTTCTCTTTAGTCTGTACTCACCCCTGAAGATGTGAATTACACGAAAGCGCTTGGGAACTTCGTGTTTTCTTCTTTTCTTGTGGTTATCAGCATATATATATATATATATATATATATATATATATATATATATATATATATATATATATATATATATATATATATATATATATATATATATATATATATATATATATATATATATATATATATATATATATATATATATATATATATATACAGTAGCAACGGTATATACCAGTAACTAGTGGTAAATGGAGTGTTCTGGAGCTCAAGTATGGGAAACACGTTAATGTTCCCTCCAGCACGTTTTATAAAAAAATATTTTAATATATTTCATAAATAATTATTTCCAGTACAAACCCATCAGATAATAAGATATATAAATATAAATCTATACACTAACAGTAATTGGAGCGATCGCTTTGTCTTGAGACACGTATAGCTACGCCCGAGCTTTTGTAAATTAAACATACATATTCCCTCCAGCAGATTTTATATAAAATATACAGTACAAGGTATAGTATATCAGATTTTAATGGAAACCCAAGAAATATTAGTTTTATAAGAACACTGTATATGGAAAATTTGACGAGTTAATTGTTCCATGCATTGGAGTAAGGGGTTTTGATTATACAGTACAGTACAGTACTACAGTATAATTCTGATATACGACCTACTGTAGTTCAGCAGAGGCACTGCACAGCTGACATGCATCTCAGTGATTGGTGCCCAACTTGCCTTTATTACTCTACTTTGTGTGTTTATGTAAGGTAATTTTTGTTAGCTTCAAGGGAAAACTACATTTTTCCACACTAAAGTTACATGGGAACGCAAAAATTAGTGGTACAGGTATTACTGTGTGTAAATCCTCAAAATGTAAATAAGAGACTTTACCTAACTCACTACTGTAGTACAGTACAGTCGGCCCTTAACATATGCGGGTTTAGCATACACGGATTTGCAAATACGCGGATTGCCCCGCCGGAGGAATATTCTGTACATTGAAGTAATTGAAGTACATTCAAATCGCGCGCGGCACCGAACATGGGACACCGCCCGCTCCCGCAACCTCACACACGCATAGCTCTCCCTCACTCAGTCAGTCTAGCTGTAACCTCGCTTGTGTTGACATCAGCATTGTAGTTGCAAAAATATTACATTTCCGTGAATGTATTATATCAAGCACAAAATGAATAGAATATCACTAATATAAGAGTATTTTAACCGAAAACTACTAAAAAAACGAGTAACATATCTTGAACATCGGAAGGTTAGGTAAAGTCTTTTGTTTTCATGTAGTTTATCCTAATTTACATTGAAATGCATTACGTTTCAGCAAAACTACTATTTATTTCTGAGAATATGGAAATGTAATATTTTGCTGAAGTGACGTTCGTATTACAGTGGAAAGTGACGAAAGCAATGACTCGCTTTCTTTCGTTCAAAAGATGTTACCGTAATCGCTTTTCGAATGGTTTTCAGTTAAAAACTGTTGTATAACAATATTCTAGCCTAATTCACTTGTGATGCAACAGTTTTTTTAACTGAAAACCATTCGAAAAGCAATTACGGTAACATCTTTTGAACGAAAGAAAGCGAAAGTCATTATTTTCGTTACGATTTTATCCCACTTTCCACTGTAATACGTACGTCATTTCAGCAAAAATATTACATTTCCGTGAATGTAGTATATCAAGCACAGTATGAATAGAATATCATTGTAATATAACAGTATTTTAACCGAAAACTATTAAAAAAACGAGTAACATCTCTTGAACATTGGAAGGTTAGGCAAAGTCTTTTGTTTTCGTCATGTATTTTATCCTATTTTACATTGAAATACATCACGTTTCAGCAAAACTACTATTTATTTCTGAGAATATATTCATTCAGGCACATGTGCTGTAACATTGTTTTTAATTGAAAACGATTCGAAAAACACGCACCCTCTAGCCCTGTTCAAGGAGAAGACTGGGAGGAGCTGTTTGGTGCTTAAGACGATGACAAGGAAAATGATTTTGATGGATTTTAATGATAATATTCAGAAAGACGCTGGCACTGTCAAGGAAAGTGGCTGCTGAAGGCTTCCAGGACATGGCAGAGGACGAGATTAGGGAGCTAACTGAAGAGCACGACACTGAGCTGACCGAGGAGGATCTACAGGAGTTAGTAGACTAGGGCAAGGAAGAGGAAGAGGAAGCGAAAGGGAAAGAGGATGAGGAAGAGCACCAAGAAATAACGTTGGAGAAGTTGGGGGAGATGACCAGGAATATTGAGGCACTGAAAAACCTGGCCTATAGTATGGACCCCTCCATGGTGCGTGCCCTGAAATTCATGCGAGGGATGGATGACATTTTTGCTCCATACAAAAACATCATGGAAGAAATGAAAGAAAGAGACGACAACTCCCCATCACCATGTTCTTTGATCACCGAAGGAGAGATTTAACACCATCAATCACTGGCGGCAGTGAGGAAGCAGCTGAATCCACCGTCGCCCCCACTTCACCACCCGTTATGGAATTGAGTGACGATGAGCCCGATGACCCCCGTCCTGTCGCCGAGGATAGGTACTGTACAGTAAAGTGAAATTGTTATCTCTTTTTTTTTAATAGCTTTTCTTGCCATGTTTATTGTTTGTAAAAATGCACAGCACAGTACAGTTCAGTACTGTACATAGTAAGTGGAGGTGCAGTTATTCACAAAACATTTGTGTTTGTTGTCGGCAGTAGTGACAGTGAGGAGGGAGCGAGTTGGGAGGAGTGGTGACCTTGGACGCGGGAGCAGGGATGAGTGGAGATGCCAGCCAGTACATTACGGGTGTACAGTATTAATTGTTTTTATAGCTATTTTTGCATTTTAATATTAAATACTGTACATTACGTTTCAACAAAACTACCATTTATTTCTGAGAACATGGAAATGTACTATTTTTGCTGAAATGATGTACGTATTACAGTGGAAAGTGGGATAAAATTGTGACGAAAGCAATAACTTCCTCTTTCTTTCGTTTAAAAGATGTTACCGTAATCGCTTTTCGAATGGTTTTCAGTTGTGGGATTATAAGGCTAATGATAGAATAGAATATTATTGTAATACAGTACGAGCACAACAGTTTTTTAACTGAAAACCATTTGAAAAGCGATTACGGTAAAATCTTTTGAATAACGAAAGAAAGCGAAAGTCATTGTTTTCGTCATGATTTTATCCCACTTTCCACTGTAATATGTACGTCATTCCAGCAAAAATATTATATTTCCATACTTATTTCTGAGAATAAGTATATTCATTCAGTCACAGTTAAGGTAAAATATACTTGTGATGTAATATTTTAATGAAAAACCGATATCGTAGTTTTCTTTTGTTTCAAATTTAATTAACAAAGATTGATGTTTCAAATGTAATGAACAAAAATTTATGTCCAGTATCCATAAATAAACTTTAATAAATGAATACTTTATGTTTTACATCGTCCTGTGCTACCATACTATGGATTTGGCTACTTTGGGCTTGCTATGATGACGCAAGAGATCTGCCCTGGCAACTGTACCGACACTCACAGCTGGTGGTGCGTTGGTGCATCGTTTCCATTGTTAACTGGTAGTTACTGGTAAATATTTTTCAACCTAACGAAACTATTACCCGTTAAGAGGTCGACCCCCTTTTTTTTGCCAAATAATTTGGTCTTAAAAACTTGAACTACACACAGGTATATACAGTAAATAAGGACATGGGGGGGGAGGGGGAGGGGCAGCACATATACGCGGATTTTTAACATCCACGGGTATCTCTGTTACGTAACCCCCGCGTATGTTAAGGGCCGACTGTATATTCATGATGCCATGTACAGTAGTAAACTGTGATCATTACAACATTTTCTTGTACAATGTAGTTAGAATAATTACACCAAATAGAAAATGTTACTTCTCCAATGACAAACCACACAAAATAATCCACCATATTCAAAGGGTCAATGTTCAAGTTTTTTTTATGACTGTACAGTAAGATATTGTATTTCACGAGTAATATAGACTGGAAAAATTGCATCAAATTCAAATTTGCCAAATGCAAATACATAAACTAATGGGAAAAATAAAATTATAGACTGGCAAATCTACATCAACCTCTGATTTTCCCATTTATAACCTCCAAATGATACAAATTCTTCCTTTATTGACCTGATTGCACTTTCCGGAAACTAGTTTTTAGGCCTTCCTCAATTTACTTAATCACAAGCTAATTATCCTGCATCGAGTACTTGGCAAACTTAACTCCCTTATGATAGTCCTGCTTCTCCTTTTCCTTATTTGGCCGCTTAGGTGGGTCTGTCCCACCTCCACCAGCACCAGTAGGACCCCCAGTAGAGGTAGAGACCATTATCTTGACTTGACAGGTGGTAGCTCCACCCAAAAAAGCACACAATAGCAGCCCGGGCGGTCACTAGTGATGGCGCGGGCTACAACGCGATAATTACGTTCTTGTAAACCTCTTTCACGTTCACCACTGGCAATTCGATCACCAGAACGCTTCTTGGAAACATTCTTCTTACCTTATCTTTCCATATTCATTGCTAACACAACAAAATTGGAGAAAACAGCGAAAATCACGGAGCAATCGACAAAAAATGCGCGATTCAATTGATCACATGATGTAAACAGAGAGCGCTGGTGCAAACTGTTATTAGTCCTCACTGCGAAACATTCTTTTTACTTATTCTTTTCCTACAGTATTTATGGGTAACAGCTAAACTTGCCCCCCCCCCACCAAAAAAACGAAATTTACAGAGTACCTCTCAAAAAACACTTCACAAACAAAAGACATGAATCAATTGAACATGTGATGTCGAACGTGAACTGTAAACATTGCATAACCCAGCGCCTCACTTAAAACGTTGAGGATGGAATCGTGTTATAGCCAACATTTGTATGCAAAAGTTAGCATTGTACAGTGTTCCCCTATTCATCAATCACGTTACAACCAATTCGCATTGACAAAACACTCGTTGTAACAGAAATGACGGTAACTGGTATGAGGGCTGTGGCGTCTTTCAAGACAGTGACCAGCATTCAGCTTGCTGGATCCCGCGAAGCTCACGATATTTTACGCCAAATTTAAGACTTGGTTACATTAGATAGTGCTCGCGAAATTCAAAAATGCGAAATATGAGATTTTACTGTACTCAACACCAGTATCAACAAACGTCATCAAGGTACTAATGTTTACTACTGTATAATTTAAAGACAACTGCCTGAAAAAAAAAATTCTCAATATCGACCAATTATACTTCAATAGAGTATACAGTAACAGTATTATACTATACAGTAGTAGTATGATCTAAAAACATTATTTTGTGTTTTACTGTGTATAATTGACACAATGTGTGTGTGTGTGTGTGTGTCCTATCACCTCAAAAATTTTCTCAGGAACAAAATACCCCCCTTCAATTTCATGGTGATGGACCTGGTAATGATTCAAAGAAATAATATACAAGAGTATGCAAAAACTTTAGAGGATAACAATAGAAAACATAGATCACAAATTAAATTTTAAAGAAAATGGATTAGAGATAAAAGCTGGTACAAGGAAATAAGGTCCAGTACATCGAACTTCAAAAAGATATTAGAGCAATTAAAAAAGATTATAAAAATGCTAGAAAAACATTTCTACAAAAAAAAATATAAGGGGATGGAAGATGATGACTAAGAGATATAGCTGCAGGAAAATATAACTTAGAGATGTGGAAATAAATGTGATGTACTATGAAAAATAAAGATCAAGCTACAGTACCAATATTTTAAACAACAGTTTAAGCAACTGTGGGAAAAAAATAAAAAATTGCGGGGATGATCTGTTTTCAGTGAAAAATAATTTTTACTTACAGCTAACTATATAATGTGTCATATGATATAAAGTTGTAAATGAAATATTTCAATGAATTGTTTTTACTTTCAAACCAAACAAATGTAATGAACAATAATATTTAACAATACTGTACACTTGAACATCTGGGGGAGGTAGAGGGCAGAGGTCAACTCAGTAAGGAGCAATGAATAAAAAAGTTTAAGAGTCCCTGGGTTCAGGCAATGAGTTATAGAATAAGAGAGACAGAGGTACTTTAGACATACAAACTGGGATAAGAGTACAGTATAGTGGTGAATATATTACATTAACTGAAAATAGAAGTGTCAGGGAATGCAAAAAGATTAGTGAAATTAAACACTGGCTCCCACTAGTGATACAAAATCTGGGAGGATTGATAAAGACAGACCAAAACGTTTGAGAGGGAAGGCCACGGTCGCTAACCTTTAGACATCGGGATGGAAGCTTGAGTGACTGATTTCTACCATGTTTGGTGATGCTAGGAACACTAAATGGATGTTTCCCAAACACAAGAATTACCCATTAAGGTTTATGATGAGCACCTGGTGTCATTATGGGTATCAATTAATCATGGGGCAACACTTAAAGCAATTTTGAGTCACTTGGCATTATCAGCTGCTGAATTTTGCCATACAGTATTTCTCAATCACACGAAATGGGCCATAACTCTAGCACAAATGGTTGACATAAAACTATATGACCACATGCACACTTCCACTTGCCTCTGATCATGCATACCAAGGTTAGTAGTTTATAGCAAGTTGAAGAAAACAAAAAGGGCTTATGGATAAACAAATAGAGGGGATAAAAAAGAAATGCCATTATATAATATGTCCCATTGGAGACAGCTGTATAAAAAGTGCTGGAACACAACAAAGTAATAAGATTCACTAATGGTGTCAACACAACACTTTTATCAAAATTATTTTCTGGGAGATACTAAAAGGTCACCAAACTTACAAACTGTATCATAAACTTTGGAGAAAGCACTGATGGTGGTTGTGTATGGATCTCGCTTTAAGTTGTTGAAGAAGCCCCATACCCTCTGTTGTGTGTTGTTCCACTGCCCAGGACCTGGTCCTCCTACACCACGACGATGAGGTACTAAATTCATGGATGCTAGCTCATCATCTATGGCTGCCTGTCGCTTATCACTCACCAAATAGAGATTGCTATCCTTTTCTGACCTGCCAAAAAATATCAGTGTCAAAATCAATATAAATTAATCATCCAATATCATTATTGTGGTCAAGTTTGTACTTTCCATATTCAGTAATTCCTTTTAAAATGTACAGTGAAAAGCTTTAGTATGCTATACACT
This sequence comes from Homarus americanus, assembly GCF_018991925.1. Taxonomy (NCBI): domain Eukaryota; kingdom Metazoa; phylum Arthropoda; class Malacostraca; order Decapoda; family Nephropidae; genus Homarus; species Homarus americanus. The sequence goes on along the minus strand of NW_024734940.1, from coordinate 11,059,641 downwards.
ATTGTGCATACATTACTGCTTTTTCACAAAACTGCAGCACCATTACTATTATAAACTGCTGCATTACAAAAATAGTAGTATACTGTACAGTACACTGAATACAGTACTAATTTTCAAAGGAATTCAATAATGAACAATGTTAAGATTATTAAACTCATATAACCACAATTACTAAACACTGAATACAAACTTTTTTACAGCAACATATCTATGAAGGACGTCAACAAAACAATAGACTGATCCTGTATGGAATGCCAAAGCTGGGTGAGTGGTGCCATCTCTCTGGATCAACACAAGAGATTTATCATCTCCAATCTGGAAGGAATCTTTTGTAAAATATTTATTCAATTTAAAAAATATATATAAAATAACAAAATAAATAAACAACATTTCAAATGGAAAATTTAACGTACAAAGAACATATAAACAAATACCAACTTTGAAAGACACACATAATACAAGTCCTTATGAATTTAATATCTATGACCTCCAATAAAGTCGGCTTTTGTTACACCAAAGTACCCTTTCCCAAGCCTACATGAATACTAAATTTCTCTCAAGTTCAATTCTCTTTAATTAACTCTTCCACTGATTTGCAACACACAAGGAAAGTCTCATACCCTATAGCTGCGAAGGTCAATTAGTTCTATGGATACTGGGCGGACATTACGTCGTGGTGTACTAATCTCCACCGAATCTGCAAAGTAAAAGACACTCAATGTTATACAGCATATACTTACTTACCGGTAACCATGTAATCATTTCTTACAATACAATCAACATCCAAGTAGGTGATAAATACTGTACTGCCATTCTCTGTTGTGAGTAATTTTCCAAACACATAACAGGCAGATGGACATAAAGAATAACTTTACAAATCTGAATTTCATGTACAGTACTGCACATACATTACTGTACGTATTGTAAAATATAGTACAGTAATGGCTGACCAGGAAGTTCAACCACTTCATTTCTAAAAATACTTGATCACTCCAAGGCCACTCAATCAGGTGTGCTATCAGCCATTTCAATATACATATAAACAGTAATCACAAAATTTCAAGATGTTCTTATGCACTTTATTCTGCACTATTTTATACTTAAACAATAACCAAGATTTTCAGTACAATTCTAGTTGCCCAGCCAGGAGTGCAGAGAACATTTATATGTACATTATTCATTTTTATCACATGCTTTGAGAGGTGACTGTGTAAGGTATGGAGTGAAAAAAGCCACATTATTTATATTGACCATGAATGACATACAGCATTTGTCAATGGTAAAGTCAGAAAGTGTAAAAGAATTGTGTACAGTACTTTTAATGGGAGAATTAAAGTACCTGTACTGTAAAATGTAACATTTCTTAATGTAAAGAAAATAAATCAATCACAATAAAGCCTGAATAAAGTACAGTAAAACCTCATTTGCACAATTCACATCAACACAACAATCTAATACTGGACTTAGGTTTTTGCACGGGTCTCTCCACATCAATGTGGTTTCCACAACAAACACTCATGTGGTGGTCTCATGGTGTGGGGTGTAAACATCTCCCATCTTTATTGACCACCTAATCCAGAAGAATTATTTTTTTTTAATTACACTGTACTGTATTAATGAGTACACCCTGTACATGATAGCCAACTATTTTGTCCTTTCCATACATTAATTTTAATACTTATTACAGTACTTCAGTATTGATCTTGTTATCAGTTAACTGAGGGTCTTAACAGCTATTTTTTAATGTACCTTCTTACCTTTGGGATTCCAGTACGAAGGTAAAGGATAATCTAATAATCAAACATACATTAGTATTTAGTTTTCAGATTCCAGTCACAAGTTTGAGTATTAGGGCCTAGGGTCAACTTCTAAAATTGTTGGCTAGACAGAGTTGCTCAATCCTGAATTTGGTTATAAAATAGCAGTGAACACTTCTATTAATTTTGTATATTAAATAACTACAACAAAATCGATACGGTGAATATCCTCTATCCTATACAGTATATACTTCCTAATTTCCCACAGCCAAATTATCAGATGATTAATCTTGTGGTTTATTCCATAAATATACACCTTAGATATTAAAAATAAAACTTTTAATATTACAAAGATTATTTGTGACTTTTTAAGTTTTAATACATAATATACAGTAAACTATCTGCAGTCCGGACTAATTGGGGGTAAGTCTAACAAGTTTGGCCGAAATTCCGGGCTGGGCGGGAGTCTGTACAGTACAGGTACGTATATCTATATTGAAAGGTAGAAAATTCAAGAGGGTGGAGACTTCCGACTCAAGCTACCTAAGAACACTAAACCTATTATAACTTTTAGCCTAGACTTCACACACTTGGGGTTTTAACATCTGTGGAAAAAAGTTAATTTTTCCTCGGTCTCTCATACACTCTCAGCAGCTTGGTGCTGGCTCTTAGTACAGCTTTACAGAGTGAGTCACCGAGCAGCTGGTGTTTCCGGGAGCTCTTATACCATAAGTCTTGCAGCAGTATGTGCTGTCTCGGCAACATTCAAGCCTCATGTCCCAAAAATACTGTACCCGTATTTAATGGTGCATATCCTATAGATTTTTGGTTTTAAATATATTTATTCAGATAAACTATTCAGGATTATTTTAGTACTATATAAACATGGTGTTTCTAACTTATTTAGAACTGATTTTATAGACTCCGGTATAAACATTTCTTAAAGAGAATTTAATAAGGATCATTATGGTACCAAATAATTAGAACAGATGCTGTGGATAAAAGTTAAACACTTTTTTGCTAGCTGTGAATATTTTCACTCTTGGATGCGGTCTAATATAATGGGAGTGGTAAGAGAATCATACAAAGCAAAAGAGTGTTTCATATGGTATACATTATTACTGCATTATAATATGCCTGTTTATAAAAAATAGAAGAACATAGTACTGTACATGATAATAATAAAGTACTGTACTGTACTTATTACAGCAATTATTAACCTATCATGAGGCAGGAGGTGATTGTATGTCACTCACAATGTACAGAATACTCCACCGAAGGTGGAGAGGAGGTTATGTTTTCACTGCTAATTTCATAACTAAATGTACAACAGGTACAGTATTTATATTTCTTTGACACTTCACTTTAGTGTTCCTCAGTAACCACCTCCAACAGAGTGGCAGCCCCCGGTTACAACAACTTTCCACCGTACTAACCAGATTTTGGCTGTGTTCTTCCGAGTTGAGGATACATGTGTCCGGTGCTGGACCCCAGTCCAGTTTGCAAGGGGATCCGGATTAAATGAGTCCAGGTGAGAGAGAGTTTACAGTATTCTCTTCATCCCAAATTGATTCTAGCACCAAAGATCAGTCATATGTTGATACAGTATAATGAACAAACCTGAAACATTGTGATGTGTGAATGTGACAGCAGCTGAGTTGATGACCGCCCATTCGCTGTCTGTTGAGGTTTCATCATCGGAACACCGCCACTCCACAACTACTCCGTGTCGCTGGTTTGAAGGGCATTGAGAAAAATCTTATAATGAATACAAAAATAATAGATCATATATCACTAAATGGGTGAGATAAAAGGTGGATTGACCCACAAATTCCATTTATAACTGAAATTGTATTGAGAGGCCCTTATTAATGAAAATAAAGGTTACAGACTAATTTTGGAGATTACAGTATTTATGTCAACTTTCTTTAAATAGATCCTAAAAAAATAATTCTTAGATACATACAGGCAAAAGGCTGTCAAGTCATTTACACATCAACGGAGAGCATCACCTCGTTCATTTCTTTGGTCAAAACATGAGACTTCCAGGGGAAAAAAACACAACCTTCGGTGCTGACAAGTATGCAACACACCCACATCAAGAGGCAGGGCAAGTGGAGCCTCCAGTCCAGTCTCAGTTATAAAATGCAATATTGTACAGTATCAGGAACAATCAACCATTTACAATCTTACAACTATCCAGGATGACATTATTAGGAGAAAATAAAAGTAATTGCAACTATGCACACATCCTTCTCAGGAAGATTAATGGATAGACTAACCTTTCAAACCTACCACAGCAACAGAGTAATGTTGCCTGAACCTCATTGGGGTACCATCATATAAATGGCCTCAGTAAAGACCAAGCCCCTCTCTGTAGTAGTGATTGTTCAGGCATGCCACACATAAAGGCCACCAAAGATTCAATATTTCTAATGTCATATCCCTCAACTGTAGAAGCTAGTTGTGTCAACTTCATAACATTAACAATCATTTCTAAGCTATAAACCTGAGATGGTCCAGCTTTGGAATATGATTCAGAATTAATGCTTCCTGACTTTAATGATGTTGACTTAAATGATGTAATCTTAAGTGTTTCTACAAAGACAGTTATATCCTTGATGCAGACCACAGCTCCCATTTGTGAAACATTGTGAGAACAGATGAGGTAAACAGGGTTTGCACTTCTCAGGGTTTCTGGCGACTAAAATGAATTCAAATGTAACTCTACTTCCCCCTTCCATCAAATCAGTTCCTACGGAGGTCACACATGTATTCAAGCACTGCTGGATCAACATAATCAACCCCCACCCTCCACACATAGCTGCTTTAGATAATATCTACACTGTTGACTCCCAGTGCGAACTACACCATGCACAATAACTCCCAACCTATCAACGTGACAGCATTTCATCCAATAACTAATGTCTCCCATCACTGTAGGTGAGGAGCATACCCCCAAAAGACCCCAGGTGCTTCAAGAATAGGCCATCACCTCACCCATCAGCTTCCTGGCTTTCTCATTTCCACTACAATGCCTCTATTGCCACTTGCTATTTCTCCATTTTTTTTAAATACCACTACCAATTTTAATAGACAAAAAGAGACCACACTTACCCAAAACACTTCAGACCCTAACTCATGAAACACTTTGTTAAACTTTTATATACATTATCAACACCATACTTAAACACCAACTTGAAAACAACAACCACATTGTTCCACATAAATCAGCTCTTGCCAAAAAACAAAAAACATACTGTATTAGGAAAATAGGTACTATATATGACAATGTTAGGCATGTAAACCTAACATAAAAAAGCTGCACTAAACTCAAGTCTCACTCCCCTCACACAACAACTACTGTACTAAGGAACTTCTCTACAAATAGGAAAAATGCAGATACAATTTTAAATACTCCTGTACTCATACCCCAACCTCAGTGCAAAACCTCACCAATATTAGCAATAGGTGTACCCAGCACCTCTCTTAGCTATGAACAGGGTTTCCTATCCTTCATTGTGACATTACACATCCATCTCACCATTCTCATTTCAACTCATGAAGGCTTCCTTATGTCATCCACTTAAATTGACCACGTTTCGCTGCCATACAACATCAAATTTCACACACTGAGTGTATACATCTGTCCTTTCAAGTGACAAGAAGGCCCTCTCCCCATCAACAAAGGCAACAGCTTAAAATTTCTTTAAACCATATCTGACTCTTGCAACCGAACTAGGTTCAGCACCACCTTCAGTATTCATCATGTTACCCAGGTAGCAAAATTCATCAATTTTATGAAAAGATATACAGACAGTCACTAATTAACCTAATTAACGAACTTAATGTGTTCCTGAAAATGTGTTTGTAAACCAGATCAGTAAATCCCATTGGAGAAATTATATAACTCCAGTAATTAATTGGTCTTCAGCACAATTGAAAACCACTTGTCTTTAATTAAAAACATCAATAACTACTGTACTGTACACATTTATCAAAACATCAATAAGTAAATTAATAGATAATAATACAGTACTGCAATAAAGTACAGTACCGATAAATAATTATAAATTAATTACAGTACTGCACAGTACTTAAATAGAGCACATTTGTTAGGTTCAATATGAATGAAATAGTAGAAATGGTGAAAGAAGAAACAGAGGAGCTGTATTAGTTGGAGGAGGAGAGGGGTGACTTGGAGGGAAACTTTGAGCAAGACTGTGGAGGGGAACTGGCAGAACACACTACCTGTACTGTTGACGTGCTTTCTCACATTCAAATATCCAAATTCCTGCGCTTCACTGATTAGTATTGGATGTTAAAAAAAAATTTACTTGTATGAGTAGAAATAACACTAAAAAAAAACCAACATGGTCAATAAGTATGAACAGATGTTTGTAATCCAAGAATCAACAGGTCCTTCACCCCTACCACTAATCCACTAATCATTGCTGGTATACCTAGCAGGTAGTAGGCAGCTACCAAACAGGGAGGTACTACCGCCTGGTAAGATATTGAAAGCATAATGTATTGTCTAATGGTAGACCCTGCTGCCATATGGCATCACAAAAATTGTGACCAAGTCCCAGGTTGCTGATATGACTTTCTGCCTCATTTACACACAATGGCAGGGTCTCAATTGTTTCTCTTAATTTGACAACACAACACACATACAGTATATTGTTCCTTACTACAGTATTGATCTTTTTTTTATTTTAGTATTTATTTATGGTCCTTTATTATTATTATTATTATTATTATTATTATTATTATTATATTTTCGCCCCCAGGCCCTGATGTGGGTCATTGACCTGTGCCCTGATGGGCTAATCCCATAAAAAAAAAATTATACATTGTTTTGTACATACTGTAGTGTACACTGTTACTACAAGATATTCTTACAAAATACTTTTTTTACAACAAACGCAACAAACTTAGAATACCAAACAACCACCTAATCCCTCTACTATAACAGGCTTACATAAGCTAAACATACTAAAATCTCCTCAAAGCATGTTTTAGTCTTTAAAATATTTAAAAATCTTATTATATTTTCATTAAAAGCTCAATAGTTATTAAGATATCTAAATATAAATCTATACACTACTGTACATCTTGGTAACTGTATTTTTTTTTATTAATTTTAGAGATAACATACAGCTGCACCAAGCTTACATTAGGTAACACACATACAGTATTCATACCAAAGGACTGAAACAAGTCACAAACAGCAACAAGGATCTGTACAAACAGAAAAGGAAGAAAGTTATCTAGTGGTCTTTGGACTAATTTTTTTAAGGTCTAACATTTCACCTACAATAAAGGCGGTTGGATTGGTCTGTTATTGAGGTCTTATGCTGCAACTGAATACTGTACTGTACATGACTGAGGAGATATCCAGTGTTGATGTGGCAATCAATGGTCACCTTGTGTTTTCCATGGCATAAATTATTTCTTTAAGTATTTTTAGGTATCTGGTTAAAACTGAGAGCCTCAATCAGGGGTTCATAGGGGCTCTCATTCCTTAATCTAAGGTGGCTGAATACTGTTGGTAACCTAAGTTAATTGTAAGGTTATAAATTAGTGCAACTAATATCTATCCAGTGGTATATTTGAGGCTGAAACAGAATGGTTGAAGAGAGAATATGGAATTTGGTTTCCAGATAATATTTTACAATATTTTTTAATACAGTCTAGTCTGGATTTACGCGGTTTTTGTTTACACATTTGGTCATTTACACCGCACCTTGCCAGAATGAAAAGTTTTAATTACGCGGTAAATTTCATCATTTACGTGGGAAGCGGCGCGGGCAGGGTGCGCACAAGGTCGCCCAGTCGTCAAAACGTTACCGAGTTCTTCACCCACCACAGCCGGCCCAAGTCAGTGATAGTAAGGATATGGACTTTGAGGGGTTTGACAAAGAGGCCCTGCAAGCCTATGTGGTGGATAGTGATACAATTGATACAAGTAATACAGGTGAGGGCCAATAATCTGCCCTCTGCCTCGGAACCAACCCCCCATCCCCGTGTGTCCAGCCATCTTTTCTACTAATGTAAGTGTTAAAAAACCTAATATTATTGATATTTCTCTTAAATATTAATTGTGTGTGCATACCATCATAAAATTAAGATGTTATTTTTACTACAACGTACGTATTGTGTCGGAAAAAGTGGAGTTTGGGGGTCGGCCCAGTCTCTATTTCAATTAGTCACATATGTTGTTATTTCGTTTACGCATTTCTCGTTTTACGCTGACCTCCACGGGTTCAATGGACCGCGTAAATGCAGACTATACTGTACTGTATAAAAAGAGGACAACAAAAATACAGCAAATAAAACTTACCCGCTCTATCATCCGTAACTTTCCACTGACTGACAATTCATCTTGTGATGTGGGAAGAGTGTAGACCTCATCCTGCTCATATACAAGCTGTGCAAGAAATTTTTTTATCAGCTCTTATAAAAATTAAAAATTGTAATGAAGACAAAGTATATATAAATATAAACACGAGCAAAATGAAAATTTGGGGAAGCTGTCCCAGTACAGTACTGGATTGGGGTACAGGGTGTGCTGAAAAAGAGTTTTGCCATCATGACTTTTCTTAAAAGAGATTGATTAAAAGTTATACCTGTACTGAATGTCCTTTATAAACACATGGACGATAAGATAAAAAAAAAAGGAGAAGCAATCTTAAAATCCACCAACCTCAATAAACATATTAAAGAAATGGCTTCTCTACGAGATGCCACCTTAATAATTGGTTTAGAACTTTAATTTTCTTCACAAAAAGAGTCTTTTATCTAGTTTACAAAATCTTGACCTCCAAAAGTATATGAAGGACTTTTTCCCCATTACCACAACCTTTGAGGCCACAATCTATGTGCGTTTTGCACTTCGGTGTACTGTATTAACAAAATCTGAAACAGAACCAAGACCAATTCACTCTGACTATGAACATGATACAGTAATGTTTTATCAATTTATTGAAGTGTAGTGACAACACAGACAGGGGTATAGAAGTCATTTACTCAACAAGTGGCTGCACATTTGTAAACTACAGTACAGATAAAATTACACTAACAAGGATAGATTCATTAAAAAGTGGAGTCCAAAAAAAGTTCTCCTATGAAGTATTGACACAAGATGACAGTGCTTATATGCTTCCAGGAACACCACCAATAACCACTCATGGTCATCACTCGATTGGATAAGGTAGATTGTCAGTGTTTTTACAGGATTATACTGAGCCCCTCCAAAGGCTTCAAATCTTCACCATGGTGGTACTGTACCGGTATTCATACTGGTAGCATTGATACCTTCTGTCGGTGACATATTCCAAAAGTTCACCATCCTCTGTCTAGGGAAATACAGTACACCCATATAGTAAATACATTTGTTCAGTCAACTACTGTCTATGAAGATTTCCAAGTTGTGAATTCTTAAGCTGACATTAATATTTTGCTTGAAAATTTTCATTAACATCATGTCCTCAAAACCCATGAAAACCTTGAATGTTTCTAACAGATCTTATCTCAAATGGCAACTTTCAAGTGTTGTCACACTAATTCTCTCAAATCTTTTCTCTTACAATAATTGCTTTTATTCATTGATCATCTAATGTCACATCACATCACATCTTTGTACACCTTCCATCAAATTAATGTCTTTCTGTGAATGAAACAAACTGACAGAGTTCCAATGCATTCCATTTGATCAAACAAAACGTCCTGTAAGTAAACACTGGAATTATGGTGTCATTGCTCCTGGCCGTGCATTATGTTTGACGGAAAAAATATTAAAAATAATTTTACAAAAATATGTTTCCTCTTAAACTTTTTGGGCTATTAATGAGGTAAGAAAGCAATTATCTTCCATAAAAAAATTCTTGAAGATGCTCATTAATATACACTACGTTTTCCAATAGGTATTACCAAATTTTTGAATACAGTAATAGTAGAGGAAACGGTTATCACCAGAAGTAGTTAATAGGTTTGGTTCTTTTTTTTCCCAGAGATGTTTGGATAATAGTAGGTCGTACAAATTATGACTTTTTCCTTTAATCTAAGTATTTTTTATTTTTTCTTCACCCTTTCATTTTAAATCATCTGTAGTAGGCAGGGCATGAAAGAAGAAGGTAATTACGGAGTAAAAAGACGGCGAAAACTGATCATATGGCAGTAGTAAAACGTCTCTATGTGTTTTGTTGGCGAAGAAATAAATTACTTACCATAAATATGTCAGAGTCAATTCTCCTGTGGCGACCATGGTGCTGGTCCGCTGTTAAGATATAAAGGAGTGAGTCCGGTCTTAAGGTTCTGAAACCTCTTCTACGTTTACAGGGTCAGCAGCATATGGTTAAGACTGAATTGCATAAAGGGGTTTAGATAACTTATGTTTTAATTTGGAGTTGCATTGGATTCGAAGTCAACTGTATGATAGTACAGTATTATTAATGTTCTTCCACAAGGAGATGCACTGGCTCATGTATGCAATTATGGCAACATCTACCGGAAAATCCTTAAGTTATTGCATGCCATCTGTGCTTCTTGAGGAATAAAACCGTGTTAAAGACTTAATATAATATGTGATCATGGACTTCTTGGAAGGATGTGCAAAGGTCCGAAATGCGGCAGGGAATCGACAGTCAATCTGCATTATTTGTTTCAGGATGACACACAACCTCACTAATTTATTAAAGTACTGTATGTAAGTTCCTTCTGCTGTTAGCAACTTAATATGGCGAAACAATTTTATATGACAGGAAGTCCATGGTTAGGTAGGTTAGGTCAGATTTTGTTTACCTCTGTGCATTATCGTATCAATTTTCTTATTAAATTCTAAACAAATAACATCTCTACAATTTTTTTTTTGCAATTCTGTAAGTTCCTTCAGGTGAGAACCGTTTTCCAAAGTGGGCAGGGCTTTAAAGAATAGGGAAAATGAGGAGTGAAAAAAAAAACTTTGAAAATGCCACCTAACTTTCCTAACCTATAATAACAGCCAATGTACAGAAATCCGACAGTAATTCAGTGATAGATGCGTACAAAATTAATTGTAAAACCTGGTTTCATACACAACAAAATATGTACAGTATGTACGTCTGGTGAAGATAACATCAACAGGACAATAGAGATTGATTTAAAGTTCACAAAGCACATTTTTGGGATTTTTATATAGATTTTTTTTTATTTTGGACTTCATAAGATCAATTTTGACCAATCACAAGACAGCTGAAATATCTTGTGAAATTTATGCATGAGCAAATCTTTCTTCGAGAAGTATAATTATAATCAGTGTAATTATGGCATGCCTATACAATGGATGTTTTGCATTGAACGACTGTGGAACGACATAATTCTGTATCATTTCCTATTAAAAGTCACCTCATAATCTTCCTCAATACCCCTAGATTGGGTATGTTAGGTCAGGTTTTATTAGGTTCTGTGCACTGTCGTTTCCATGTTTGTGTTTAATTTCATGATATTAGTGTGCAGAAAAATTTTTAACCAATTCTTTCTGGTGGTCACCCTCTTCTATGCCTTTACCAAATAAAAGTCTTATTCGTTTATAACAGGAAAAAGAAAAAAACTTTAATCATTAATTTCGCATTGTGGCATAAAATACATGTGTACAGTGTAAGTATACAAACAATAACATCAACCAAATAAGTAAAACCGTAAAATAACTCCAGCTTGTACAGTAATTGAATCTGTGACCTTCAGTAACTAACGAATAAAATTTGTTGACTTCTATTGAAAAAAAAAGAGAAGCCAAATACTAAAGAAGCTCCCAACCATAAGAAATGATTATCATGACCATACTACGACTGATACCATTCAAAGAAAGAATAACTTAGAATTTGCCATGAAAGTAAAACCCCTCGAGAAATTACGTCGCAAGGCCAGAGGTAGTAGATATAGGCAGACAGGCAGCACAGTTAACCTCTCTAACAACTATCAAATAACAACTATAAAAGAAGAGCCAATCCACCATTTAGAAATAACACCCTTTAGTTGAATTACAGTGTGTTTTATTTAACAATTTTCCCCTCAAAGTCCCTAAAACAAAGAGGATAAACACAACTCACAAGTTCTTCGTCCATCTTTGTTTACGTCCTACAGGTGATGACTAAACGTTGGTGTGACTTGAAGAACAGTAACCAATCACAAACGAGTACGTCTTATTCTATGTTATGATTGGTTGAACTGATAACATTTTCCTACATTCACGCCCCAAGCTTCACATTTTCTCCGTAATGTGGGTGGTGTAATTCACATTTTTCATATATTACATAGATTTAGACTTACAGTTACATATATATTAAGAAAACAATGAATTAAAAAGGTTTTCCATACGACTGTGGGCATCATTTCTCTTCTAACATTTCATACGAATGTCATATAAACTGTTAAACTAGTGATTCACTATTTATCATTATAAAAATTACAATGATAAAAATCCTTATTTGTTTGTCACTTACCGTCTGTAGGTGCCTAATGTAAAAAAGAATTAGTCATATATTATCAGAATCTATTATAACGACACTTAAAATATATTTAAATGTTTTTTAATTAAAAAATCAGTCAATATACAGTACACAGTAATACAAGGATATTGTATTTATGAATTTTAATAAAATAAACATTAAATATTACAAAGGATACTTCAACATACAAGATTGATAGAAAACTCAAGGCCAACCAATCTAACATCGATAGCCACTTGGGCTGTCGGTCGGTCACACTTCTGTTACGCACTGCTGGCAAGTACTGGGCATGCACATGGTACATATGTTACGCCCCGTTTGTGAAATTACCCAGTTTATTAAATGGGCTCCCAAACTAACCTAAACCAACTCAACCTAACCTAACCAAACCTTACGTAACTTAACTGTACACATACATGCCAGAGCAATGTTTTCATTGTGCCCAGCTGACTACTACACGTCATCAGGAAGAAATGGCGTAGCGATGTCAAGTTTTATAGAAGGAAAACTCATAAGGAAATGCGGCTGTAAACTATACGGGCTGGTGAGCTGGCTCGCAGTCTACCAAGGCGACTAAACCAAAAGAGCCGCCACGCGATAATACCTTCAAAACTTCCCCATCCCGTTCGCTTTGGTGGAAGTCTTTACCACTGAGATACATAATTCTCCTCTGTACCTGATACAACGACTCCTCGAATCTGTCGGTTATTTTGACACTGGGCGAGTATGTCCAGACAGTGCTGTATTCCTACCGCGGTGTAAACGTAATTATGTTCACGCACCGCCAACTGAGTTGGATTCGGGTAAACAGAAAAAAGAGAACACTCCTTAAAAATTTGACCATGTTCACTGTATTTTTTCTAATAGTAAGTAGTAACTAGTGTTAATAAACTCGTTTTTTCTTAGTGTTGTCGATGAGCATGTTTTTAAGACAGTTAATTCCTATATGCAAATTGAGTCCACTAACTGCTCAAGCAGAACGTACAAATGTGTGATTTTGTTGCTGTATGTTTTGAGCGCACGTGTATGTGTGAAGAAAGATGCAGCCATAGTGCTAAAAAAAACTAAATTATTTAAATAAGTTATATTGTTCAATTTTTTTCAGTTGATGGTGTATAGCGGCAAGGGTGTACACGTAGAGAGGAATGGTAGCCACGTGCACGTGGGTGTAGGCACCGTACATACTGATGGAAGAGAAGTACACTTCAGTACCTCAGAAGGGTGGACAGAGCGCCTCCGAGGACCTCTAGAGGCTGAGGATCCTCGTGTGGTGAGCGCTCTCCGTGACCACCACCTCCAACTTCCCAGCAACAACCCCTACACCCTCGATACTTACACCAACAGACTGAACTACAAGGTAAAGAACTACTGTAGACATACTGATTCTACAACTACAGTAATGTGGCGGACAGTATTGGTGCTACAACGAATGTAGGCGACAGTACTGGTGCTATAGCAAACGCCATTTTTTTTACCTGCCGTACTCAACAGTAATTATTAGTTTCTCGGCAGCCTAAGTTATCTCAAGAATGGCAAAGGAATAAATTAATTCGCTTAATCATTCATCCATATAATTTGTGGGAGCATTTGAAACCCTGACGTCAAATCATATTGCTGGTAGGTAACACACTGAGAAGGAGCTTTGATAATCTCGAGAAGTGACATTTGCCATGTATCTTAGAAGGTGTTTCTTTGCGCCATTTGCCTCTGTCTACCCAGCAGTAATTGGGAACTTGGATGTTAATCGATCTGCGGATCGTGTTTCGGGGCAATGGTTAGCCAGTGCAGTTATCGAGTTGTCTGGACTTCTCGAACTATTCCTTTACACTGGGTCATGCAACTCGTTAACTTGGGGTGTGGTTATTGTGTTGGAGACAACTTATACACCTTAACAAATTCACGCCAAGGTGGCCCGATGGCCGGCCATCCTCGTTCCACGAGGGGCAACCATTATTATGTGTGCATTTAATGTGAGTATGTGTGTGGGTGAGAAGGCGGGTGGTTTGGATGTTTTTGCGTTTCTTTGAGATATAGTAAAAAAATTGCGTACTCTCCTTTGATACTTCGCTATAATGTTACGAAATGTTGATATCTCAGATGAACATAAGAGATAAGCAATTGCACAACACACATATGAATATGAATGCAGCTTCAATAGATCGTATATATATATATATATATATATATATATATATATATATATATATATATATATATATATATATATATATATATATATTTCAAATGGCACTTGAGATACAAAGTGTGGCTGTCCCGCAGGACATGGACTCGTGGAAATTTCTGCACGAACGGCTGGTGAGGCTGATGGCCCATCGCCCGCCAGGTTTCTTCATCGAAGCCGGAGCTCTCGATGGCCAGTACCTCTCAAACACCTTACACCTGGAGAAGGTCAGTGACGTACCCTTTCTCACTACTGTCGGGTTTCACAGTAATGTTTTTCTACCAAATATCTTCTTATAATCACCGGCTGCTCTGTTGTTGTGCCACCATTCCCATGATATAGGCGGTGTTGCTGTAATGAAATCTATCTCAACGAAAACTCCGTTAAGAGTAAGATTTTCCATATTAACTTTACTTTAAGTCTACTCACATACTACTTCATTAATTACATACTTAACTTCTTCGCCAGTGAGCGGTCTCTTGGCCGTTTGGGCGGTCGGTCATTACACTTACAAGGGGGGGATCCTGGGGGTCCAGACCCCCTTTTCACCAGAAAATTCCAATACTATTTTAATGTAGTAATGTACTCAGGCATTTTTGTAAAGTAAAAAGTATTTACTATTGACTTCAAAATATCTGCTAATATCAATTGCCCATGGCTTCAAAATGGCCTCAAAATGCTGGGTGGCTTTGCTGCACTCGCCATGTTCCCTCACCCACAACTTCTTGGACCCCCTTTGATATTCCTGGATCTGCCCCCGTGTTACTGTGTTACACACTGTTAGCAAATACTGAGCATGCATGGGCTCTAGAACGTGGCTCACCTGAACATGCATCAGTGTTGGTCAAGTCTGGTCTTATATGAACTCAAACTCTTCCGTCACAATACTCTCTGGCAGGTCATTCCAGGATATCACAACTCTTAGTTACTCCAAAGAAGTTAACCCTCAAAAATTCTGTACGTGTGGTTTCTTTAACATGTTGGAGTAGGAAATTGTCTCTTAGAGTTTCTACAAAAGAGTTGCAGACTTGCAGGGTGAATATAAAGTAAGTCATTCGGTGTACTTTCATTGCTCGAGTCAATGTCGCCGTAATTGAAATCCCTTGTATTTATCTGGTGATGTTCCTTTGTGTATGTAAGTCCTTGATGTTTTGTGTTTACCTCCTGGTGCCCCTTGGTATATCATATCCTTATATTTACATCGTAATATCCCTTAGTGTATAAATATCCTAGTGTTTCTTTGGTGGTATCAATTGCTTTATTCATGACAGTATTCACTTAGAGATGCCAGTTGATGTAAGTTATCTATGTTTAATGCCTTCTAGCAGGCGTACCAAGATATGTGTAATTCTTAATATATAACAACTAAAAGTCCATAGCTGCATTCATATTCTAATATTTACCTGTTGGCATCCCAGGTGTACGGGTGGCGAGGGCTACTGGTGGAGGCAAATCCAAGTGCTTATAAACAATTGTTAAAGAAGAACCGACGGGCCTGGTCCTCTAACACCTGCCTCGCCATAACGCCCTACCCCAAGGTAAACCTCCAAATGAAACGAAGTCGCGTACCTGTCGAGATAATTTTTAGAGTTTCCATTATCCTCGCCACCTTGAGGCCTCCAGATTTACCTAGATTTTCTTTCAATGTCACAAGAATTATCTCTATAGCGTCAAACAACAGGTTTCGACCTTTATTGTCCATTGCAAGGGTATTTCCTAACTTTCTTCTTATTGCATTTCAGATAAACTATGATTGACTTAAGGAGCCAGCAAGTTGCTCGTGTCATTATAATCTAACAGCGTAATAAAACTTATACCTGGGGATGGTTTATGTTAGGACGAGTCCTCACCAGAACATAGGAACTAGTCTCCTTCCATAACTTTCAATTACTATGTCAAACGCAAACTGATAATCTTATTGAATTATTTCACACTGCTCAGGAAATGGTATTGGAGATGCTGGACACTCATGAGGAAACAGAAACCTCTCAGGCACTCTGGGTAATCAGGGGCAGTTCCTTCTTAACAGAGGCTGGAGGGGCGGATCAACAATACCAGGCAAATCGCTATGAGACTACATTCGCTGTGGTGCAGTGCTTTCCTCTCATCACCTACCTCAGGGCACTTAATGTCACCAAGGTCAGCATTTATTTTCATATTTTTCATATGGATAGTGTTTTAATTTAAATGCTTTATTATATCACCAGATCTAATACAGACATGACTTAAGCAGTTAAGGTACTGACGGCATCAGTTTACCTTGACTGCCATTGATAACATTGTGCCAGTGCGTCAGTCAGAAGCACTGGCAAAATTATATTATCAATACTATGATCCAAAATCTTTTGAGCGACCCTCTTGCTTCATCACGTAACCTTACATTCCATTACGAAGCAGCAAAGTAAACCCTACTTACTTTCATTCACCATAACATTCATCAGTCTTTCCCTGTCATCTAAATACAATACAACCACGATTAGTATACCCGTCTTATCCGTATACTCTACTTTCTTCTTTGCGATTAAAAAAGTAAAATGTTTGACTCAAATATTATAACAGCATCATCTGCATACAGTATATCTGGACAAACTTCATTTTATGACACAAGAAATTAGTGTTACCCCCACAAGACTGATAAATAAACATTTTACTCTTGTTCACAGGTTGATCTCCTCTCACTTGATGTCGAGGGAGCAGAGAGGATGATCCTGGACACCGTACCCTGGGACTCTCTTGATATCTCGGTACTCTTGGTAGAGCACCACGGGGATGTGAAAGGAAAAGACTTAAAATTTATTAAAAGTATTGAGGATAGAGGATATGAGTTATTTGACTATCAGATTGATAAAGATAATATTGGAGACTATATATTTGTTAAGAGGGGTTTTGTATAATGTGATCTGCTTAGAAATACACTAAAGGGAGTTTTCCACTCCCATGGTTGAATTAAAACAATTGTTTTACTGTTATTTAGTATGTCTGTTTATATCTTACGTGTACTTATGAATATATGTATTTCAGCATAGACCTCCCATATATTCGATGCTCACACTTTCTGCATCTTAAACAATCTGACAGAATGTTGTGACGGTACCGAGTGTGAGCTCATCCAAGGTTGATTTGACCAACACTGGAACAGGCTCCGATACATTCATGAGCCAGTTCATGCCCAGTACTCGTTAACAGTGCCTAACAGAGACGTGACCGATCGCCCAAGCAACTAACGAGCCATATATATATATATATATATATATATATATATATATATATATATATATATATATATATATATATATATATATATATATATATATATATATATATATATATATATATATATATATATATATTTTACATGTTTTTGTTTTTTTATTATTCAAGTTTTAAAAAATTTAATAGAACTAAATGAGTCATTCTAAGAATGCTACGGAGTCCATAGGGTCCGTGGCACCGAAGCTTAATCAGGCACTGGCCTTAGAAGATAATAATTTTATGTAATGTTAAACAACGAAAAACAAAAATCCTACAAAGTGCTGAACCTTCAAAACCTTGGCATGGATAATATTGTGGCAACACAGACCCAGACAAAAAACTCATATAAAACTTAAATAACGTTACAAAAACGTCACAGTAATTATTATAAACCGTTAATATCAAGCACTCGATCAGATGGCCGTATACATCCATCCATACATACAGTACATACGTTATACATTCACAAAAAACACGAGCGACTTAAAAAATCTTCACTAAAACGAGGATTATTTTCATAATATAAAATAAGTAAAAAGTTACTGTGTATGTTTTATCTATATTTATCCTTGTGTGGACCACTGGCACATGGGCCATGGACACTACCACTCCTACGAACATTATCACAATACTATTACTAACACTGCCACACCACTACTACTAATACTATCACACCATTACTACTAATATAGCCACATCACTACTAACACTGCCACACCACCACTAGTAACACTGCCACACCACAACTACTAACACTGCCACACCACCACTATTAACACTGCCACACCACCACTACTAACACTACCACACCACTATTACTAATTATCCTTCAGAATTAATTGCTAACTTATTCAATTCAATTTAATTTGAATTTCAATTGTTTATTCCTTGATAGAGGAAGTGGGATCCTAGTGCTGTCACTAGGTACCCCTGTACAATGACACCAGAAGCATCTGGCAAGTGTGACAAGTATATACAGTATAAATATTATAAAGGGACTTACTAAAGCCTAAGGAAGGAAGGATATTCCTTTAACACATAATCAATGTTATTTACAAAATATCTGGCCAGTATGGGGAAGATCATCATGTCTCCGTCAGGGGGTCGTGGAGTGGTGGTCCAGCAGGCTTCACGGAAGCGTTGTGTGTGGGGACATCTTAGGTGGTAGTGGATAAGGGTGCTGCTGTCGGGTCTTCTGCATAGTGAACAAGAGCGTTGCTCAGGGGATGCGGGGATACCAATCTCCCAAGCAAAGTCATACCCAATGATGATACGGGCAGCAATCACGTCCCCTTTCCGCGACCCTTTCCCATAGACGTACGAGAGGTATACTTATTCAATTACTTTTACTTTTATCCTCTTCACCACTGATCGGCTTGTTAGCCGTTTGGGCGATTGGTCACATCTCTGTTACTTTTCTTTTTCTTTTCCTCTTCACCACTGATCGGCTTGTTAGCCGATAAGAGCAGACCATGGTTCAAAAGTTACAATGTTGATTATACTAGGATTCAGAAGGAAACATTAATGTTTAAAAACAAGGGTAAGGTTAAATATTTCATAGAAAAATATATACCCAAGATCAAGACCGTTAGTTCAAGAACCAGAAAACCCTTACATATAAAGCAAGTTGCCCTTGACTACTAACAACACTACCAACGCACAGTCTACACTACTACGTACTGGACTGCATACAGTAAGGACTATAAACAGTATTTTCGGTTGAAATAGCTGAAAGACGAAGTGGCCAGTATTCTCAAAACAAACCAAGCTTTACTGGACAGTACATCATATTGTACGGTACAGGTACTGCAGTTCGCAACTTCGCAGCTCTGACAACGCAATATTTATTTCTCTCACGCCAATATTCTGGAAATCCCTTAAGAGCACAACTGACGTTAACGTTAAAATGTCATATAATGCACTTCAACAGCAAATGTCTTTAAGCGCGCAACGTTAGTAATTACGCTAGTTTATCAACAATAAAAATTATAAAATGAAAACCATCCATTATAAGAGCCCAGTGCATAGGATTAGTTATCTACTAATTGATAATAAGTTATCAGCCATTCCACCAATCACCAAATATTTTTACGGAAAATATTTCCTTCCCCCAAATTTAGAGAGATATTATCGATCCCCTTGTCATTTACTGATTTCCAGAATATGCACACAGTACGGTAATTGCTTTCCTGTTAACGGTCAGATGAAATCGACCTGTTGCATTCTAATTGTTGCCAGACTAAAAGTTTCAACAATTTTATCTGCAGCACTAAAATTCTTCAACAAAGAGAACTGAAGAGATGCCTGTACATGAATAGTTGATATGTCTAATATTAGGGGAGTGTCATCATTCAGGGAGGAAGCATGCAGGTTCTCTAAATCCAGATTGTGATGTTTGTAACAACAGTCTCATTATTTACTATTCATTCGTAAACTGAGATTATAATGATAGAAATTTAAACTGTGGTACAAATTATTATATAATAGTTATGATAGAGTGTTTATAAATGAGATACCGAGAGATATATGAATATTTTTGAAATATTATAGATAATAGTGAGCTAGAGAGGGTAACAGCAAGATGGTCGCTGGGCAGTAAAGGTGTCTGCTATCTGTCACACCGTTCCTGCGCAATTGCTGCAAATATTTTCGGGCAAGTTTCACTGTAGATTTCAATGTAAAGTTCTATTAGAAAGAAGAGAGCAGCGCCCACAATAAGGTTGTGTTAGTGAGTCGATTGAAGTGATGTTATCTAAGAGTAAGTGTTAAGATGGCAGCTCACTTCTGGCGCTGTCTTGGCGGTATGTTGCTTGTTGAATTACATGGTTATATTGTTCGTGGCTCTAGACGTATATGGGAAGTGAATATGCACCAAACGTTGTCAACTGGTTAGGTTTGGAGCTGATAAACATTAACTAGGATAATTTTGATGAATGAAAGAAATAATTGACTCGAAGCTGGCCGTGGCTGATGCAGTATTGTTATTGGATTGGAAATGCTGCAAGGTTTAGTTGTTAATTTTCATTACTGATTTATTTTTTTATTTATACGATGGTGACTGTAATAGCAAATGATTTTTGGTTATACTAAAGCTTGGGTTTGCAGGTTAATGCATTTTTTTAAGGAAATTGTATTTAAGGAAAAATATTTCATTGCTTAAGGGAAAAGCTGAACGGTAAGCTTTGGGATTCGTACAGAAAAGATGTGTGAGTACAATCCTCAAATTTAAATTTTGTTGACCTTTATGCTACACACTTATTAATTTCTTAAGTACAACTTAGCCTCTTTGTGTGTTCATTGTTGTTGCTAGTGGCAATGGGTCATATCTCCATAAATATTCATTTGCACCAAAAATAAATTCTCACATTCTTTTCACAGTGGATATTTTGCCTTGACCGGCTAAGTTCCTACTAATGCTATTTTAACACCCCGGCTAGGAAGTTAGGTAGGTTTCTTTGGTAGGTTAGGTCACGTTCTATTAGGTTCTAGTAAATGTCGCCTCTTTTTATATTGATAGAACATCTGTGGAAAAAATTAACAAATCGAACAACCCCTTCTAGTGGTTGTGGTGTTCTCAGACATTACCGCATTCGTAACCTTATTCCAAGTTAGGTAAGGTTTTCAAAGGCTTGTTTGGTGTTCTTTTTAGTATTTTACCCCACATTTTCCCTCTACTGCCCACTTTGAACAACCAATTGCTTCCGTACTTTACGAAAAAGGAAAAAGTAACATCACCTGAACCTCAGCCATCGACATCTATCCTGAAAACTCCCACTTCTCCCCCCATCAACTACTCTGTCATCTGATTCAGATGACTCCCTTCTCCGGTAACCCCCACCTCTCCTCCACCACCACCACCTGCTCCCGCACGCCATCCCAACCATCATTCATTGTAAATGTTGGCACAAATTTTATATTATTGTATTATTATTATTATTATTTTTATATTATTGTAAATAAAACATATTGAAGTTACAGTTTTTAGGGAGCATTTCCAATATTTATTATGGGATAATCAAGTTTGATTTACACGTTTTCGATTTACACGGCCATTCGCAAGAACGTAACTATCGTGTAAATTGAGAGATGTCTATACTGTACAAAGGCTTTTTTTGACATGTTTTTATATGAAACCCTATCCAAACCAGACCTAACCAAATTAAGCCTAACCTAATCTTTGATATGAGCATGCACAAGGGAGATGTATCTGGAAACTGAAAAGGAATACAGGAGATTAAATAACCAGGTCAGATGGGAAACTAGAATCATCTTGGAACGCAAAGAACACCAGATTGCGAAAAATGTTAAGGCAAATCCAAAAGTGTTCTGGAAGTATGTACAGACAAAAACAAGAACAAAAGCTAGAATTGCAGATCTTTACAAGGATGAGGAAAAAGTACAGAAGACTGTGAATGATCAAGAAAAGGCAGATGTACTCTCAGAGCAATTCTCACGAGTTCTTATCAAGGAACCAGATAGGGGGATACCAACAGCCAACAAGAAAGACGTGCCAGCTCTTGAACACCTGGAGATAACCGAGGGCAAAATAAGAAAGGTGATTCAAAAATTGAAAAGACATAAGTCTCCCGGTCCAGATGGGTTACATCCAAGAGTCATTAAGGCGATGATGGAGGAACTACTTCAGCCTCTGAGGATCTTGTTTGAAAGCACTTTTCAAGAAGGAAATATACCCGAGGACTGGCGTATTGCATATATCACAGCTATCTATAAGAAGGGAAGTAAAAATGAACCAGGAAACTACAGGCCAGTCAGTCTAACTAGTGTAATCTGCAAATTAATGGAGTCAATATTTCGGGAAGAGATGATATCCCATATGAAAAAATATGGATTGCTTAGTAATAAACAGTTTGGCTTCATTTCCGGCAGGTCAACAGTCCTACAGTTGATTAGGGTACTAGACAGGTGGACGGAAATTATCGATGACAGTCAGGCTGTGGACATAGTGTATTGTGACTTCATGAAGGCTTTTGATAGAGTACCCCACAAAAGACTATTGGAAAAAGTATCTAGTTATCGCAGTGATGGAAAATATCTTGATTGGGTAAGGAATTTTTTAACTAAGAGAAAACAGAGGGTTGTGGTAAATGGAGAAGTATCTGACTGGAGAGAGGTCACTAGTGGGGTCCCTCAGGGTTCTGTCCTCGGCCCCCTGCTGTTTGTCTTTTTTATCAATGACCTGCCTGAGGCAATTAAACACGACAGTGAGGTATATGTATATGCGGATGACACAAAGATTTTTAGGAAAATGAACAAGATGAGGATTGTGACATGCTGCAGGAGGACCTGGATGGGATCAGGGGTTGGACTGAGAGGTGGATGCTGAACTTTCACCCAGAAAAAAGTAAATACATGAGGATAGGAAGAACAAAAGTTGCTGACCATGGATATCATATGTACACCACGATCAAGAAGACCACTGTAGAGAAGGATATAGGGGTAGTCATCGATGATAAGCTGACGTTTTCTGACCATCTAGCTGAGAAAATCAACAGGGCTAATAAAATAGTGGGCATTATTAGAAGAACTTTTGTTCATATGGATGCACCTATATTCAAGGCTCTGTACACTGCTCTGGTTAGGCCACACCTTGAGTATGCTAATCAAATTTGGTGCCCATATCTCATTAAGGATATTGAAGCAGTAGAGAATGTACAGAGGAGGGCTACCAAATTAGTACCACAGATCAAGGATTCATCTTATGAGGAAAGACTAAGGAAATTACAGTTACCGACACTGGCGTACAGAAGATCTCGTGGGGACCAAGTGGAAACGTACAAGATAGTGTGTGTCATATATGACCAGGCATGTACAGCAGGAATGTTCCAGATGAGGGAGGCTGACACTACCCTGGGGAACTCAAAGAAGATCTACAAAACAAGAGCGAGGCTAAATCTCAGAAGACACTCGTTCACGAGTAGGGTTGTCAACAACTGGATTGGGTTACCTGAGTGGGTAGTGAATGTGGAGACGGTGGAAAAGTTTGAAGCAAAATTAGATAAATACTGGAAAAATCAACAACAAGTATATAATTATAGGGCACAAATATCCGCCACACACAGCCACCGTCTGAGTAGAGAAGAGGCTATTAAGCTGGAGTCACAGGCGTGAGCCTCTTCCAGAAGATCATCTGTGAGTATCTTATTTTCAATTGAAATAATACTGTACTGTAGTTCATAAATGCTGATTTTGCTAATGCCATGATACTTAGGAATGCATGTGTCGGCATTTGTGAAACATGACTATTGAATCACTGGTCTTCAAACTAATCATTGGATTAAAGCTAAGGTTCCGTCTCACTAACCCGACTTTGATATGATGGGTAGCTGTTTGAACTTTAGTTACTTATGTATGTTCTGGTTAAAGGTTTCAGGCAGAAGTCTAAATATTTATTCATTTGTGTGATGATAATTGTCACCGATTTGGTGTGACATTATCACTTATACTAAGGGGTCCACAAGCATTCTCAGGCTGAGGGTGCGTTCACACCAAGTCCGGAACCAGACATATTCTGACGCAAAATGTACAGAGACATTATATGTAGTGCCTCGGTGGGTATTATGATATTTTCAGCATAGCTAATAACTGTTACTTCACTTGTTGTTTTTCTAGGGAGAGGGAAACTGTCTTCCCTTTAGGATGAAGTTTGAAAGGTGAATTAGTTGTGATTTGAATATAGTGTGAGATACAATATATGTTATTAACTCGACTTACTCGTTTGGACAATTTGTGTCAGATTATGTCCGTTTCGGCCTTGGAGTGAATGCACCCAAATGCTTGTTTTGTATCAATTTACACTGATCAAACAGAAGTATCCTTTCCTTTAAACACAGTACCTGTACAGGTAACTCCTTGAATTAGAGTTTTTGTATGAGAGTAAATGCATTTTTTTTTAACTATCCATCAAATTTATAAATGTTTCCTTATTTAGGGGGAACTATTTTTAACTAAACTTAAGTAACTACAGGATTAATCAATAATGTATTGATACTTTTGCATGAAACTCAGTACTTTACAGTACATTGAAAAAAGTTGTGAAAAATAATAAATTGCTAAGTTATAAAAACTATTCTAGGTGTGTAAGTAACAGCTGTGGTGTTGTGGTGGCGGGGGTGCAGGACGTGACACGGGACGTGACCCTGGAGTCGACACGGACGGTGGTGGTGGCGCCACCCTCACCCACCTCAGACATGTCAGGAGATCATAAAAAGGTAAAGAAACATTGTTCATTATTTGTGCGTATATGCAAGCATGTTTTTATAATTTTTATTACCTTGTGAAGTGAGGGACTGTATGACATGGAATTGATTTCATTATGATTATTTTTTATTGCTATTTATTGCCTCTTACTGCAATGTTGCTGCATACTGTAGTTGAACAGTGCTGCACCCCTGATGCTCTGTATTCAGCATCTAGCAAGTTCCACGGTCAGTATGCTTGTCCTCTGAAGGGTTGTTCCATTATTGACAATCACATCTAATAGTGTACACACTACAAGTTTACTAAAAGGGCAATCAGTCCTTAACTTGGGTGGAAATTGTACCCTTGATCATTTGCTCTTAATGACAGAGCTGTACCATCTGAGTTAACAATACAGTGAAACCTCCATATAACGGACTTCTCCCTCCATATAATTCTTGAGTTGGGGGTTTCACGTCTAACGGACCCTCGATATACAATATAGTTCGTTAGATGGAGGTTTCACATCTAACAGACCCTCGACATAACACTTTCCTCTCCATATACTGTAATCCATTAAATAGAGGTTTCACTGTAATAATAATATTTATTCAGTAAAGTTGCCATAACGGTTTAAATGAGGATGTTTATAAACTATGCATTTATATAGTTTAACATAAATATAGACAATGTGGGTATGTGGTGCACATAGGCCATTGGAGTACAGTTTCCTGTGTGTTGAGACAGTGCGAGTAAACAACAATGGTAAATAGTATGGCAATTTGACCAAGGATAGCCAACAAAGCTGTCTGGTGCTTATTTCCAGGAGGGTCCTTTACTTAGGTTTACACTACTGCATTCTGTGGTTTAATAATATAGAAGCTCACTCTCTTCTCTTGCTATAGCTTCTTCTATTATATATTTATTTGTTTTAGCTTTGAATTGCTTAATGCCATAACTGGTTTTGATGTGGTCTGGTAACTTGTTCCAGTCGGTTATAGCAGTAAAGAAGAAAGTGTTTTTCACCTGACTGCAGACACCAGGTACCATAAAATTATGTTCATTCCCTCTAGTGCATATCCATAATCCTTACAAACTAAGTTGTCACATACTCTGGGCACAGTCTATTGAAAATCCTGTAAACATGATTCAGCCTCAGTTGCTTCACTCTATGCACCACACTTAACAGAGCCTCAACAGATAAGTGTACTGTGTATACAGTATATACACTCTCTTAACCCTCTCAGCCTCGGAGCCTGAGACACATACGTGCATGAAAACTTACGCTCAGCCTCGGAGGTTGTTGCCGAAGAATTGTTGAAAAAAATTTAGGGCTCATTTCACTACCATGGAATTTTCATTAATTGTAATGGGGTCTCTTCTAGCATAAAATTGTGTGAAAATTTGTATGAAGCCATAAAAAAAAATTTTAATTTTTAAATTTAAGCCACTTTTTAGTAGTGTAAGTTGAAAAGGTAGGAAAATGCTTAGTAACATCTCGATTTCCATTCACATTTTCCTTGTACTGTATTATGGTGTTCATTGATATGTACTACTGTATATACCAAAATAAAGAACAAAGCATGTAGAATATCGTGGTAGAATGAAAAATAATATAACACAAAAACTCGTGGAATAATTAAAGGACCGAGCGGTACACCCTCCTCTCGCTCTAATGGCCAGAGCGACACTGGCTTCATGCTGCGCTGCCATGCACACGATGACCATCTCGGGTAAGGTAATAAGGCCCACACAAAGAAAACGACATCTGTCAAATGGCGTCCAAAGTTCAGTCGGTTTCACTGAATATTTTTTGAGTTATTTGAAAATACAGTATAGCCCAACGTGGTGTCGCGAGGCTGAGTGTAAGGTTTTTCGCCTTTTATGTTCGATGCCACAATGGCGTTGTGCAAGGCTGAGAGGGTTAATATTTTTAAACTTAAAAAAAATTTTGTTACATAATTATATTGTAACCATTTACAGGTTATTAAAGGAAGTCCATCGCAGTATGTGAAGTTAAATGTTGGTGGTTCTCTGCATTACACAACAATTGGCACACTCACCAAACATGACAACATGTTAAGAGCAATGTTTTCTGGGCGGATGGAAGTGCTCACAGACTCAGAAGGTAAGGATTTCCATATACTGTACTGTACAGTATATATAGTACAAGGGGTCTCCGGGTTACAAATGAGTTCCATTCATGAGGACCTTAAGTTGGAACGCATACCCTATGTGCACTATATCATTGCCTAAGTCCTTTTATACATCTCGAATCACTTAAAGAGAAAAGAATAAATTGAATGATAAAATACAAGGGAAAGTAAAAATTAAAGTTTAACACTTACCCTGTACATTGAATCCTTGGGGCTGGCTGATCTTCAACCAAAACATTAACAATTTTTCCATTTCAATTAACAATCCACTTCTTTGTTTTGTTATCACAGTTGAGTGCATTGGTGTAGATTCTTTTACATGTTTAAGAATTGTTCTCATCGTTGACTGAATGGAGCCCAACATTTTACCGATCGCTCAGGGTGTTTTGCCTTTTTCAGATTGTTTAATTTCATCAACTTTCACTTCCATTGTAATTGTTTTCCTTTTCTTGGATGCACTACTATCACATGCATCAGGCTTGCATTTGGGAGCCATGATGAGGGCATAAAAATAGTTAATAAGCCAAAAACAACAGTTTGCACTTGATCACACGCGTGTCGGCGGGTGTTTGTTCGTAACTCGGGGACCCCCTGTTCTGTTTTCTGGTTTTAATTATGACCTATTAGCCACAAGTAACATTACATTTCATAATAATGATTTTAAATGTACTGGGGTATTGAATGTAAAATAAGCAGGGAATGTGTGAATATACAGTACAGTATAAGGATTATGTTGTGTAATGTTGTCTTGAGGTTCTAGTCAGGCAAACTATTTTATGATTCAACCCAGAGTACCTATTGACTTGCTGGCTCATTAAAGAATCACCAGAAAGCTTGAAGCTTGCTTATGGAACCTAATTCATTTGGGCAAGTAGGTTTTCATGTAGCCTTTGTACTAAATCAAATGGGCAGTGTCCCTGCCTGAGAATGCATGTAGTTTGAAATTCTAAACAAGGCAGACTGCCAGGTGTCTTTTGGCTTGTGATTTTGTATGTCGTGTCTCTTTTTTCTAAAGCCGTAAAATGGTGCAGTTCAGTATTACATACATCAGTCCTTTTTGTTTTAACCATGTATCATATTGCAATTTTGTAATGCAATTGTGGTCTTTCATAGGGCTTAACCACTTGTCTATGGGGTCCACATTGCGGAATAAAATCTGGTCGTTAGCCAAATACCGTAACATTAAAAGTAGCATTCCCACAGTGAAGAGGTTAGGAGAATAATTAAATATTATTTCTTAAGTAAGTTGTACACATACTGTAACATGTGTGACCCTTTCTTGAATTATTATTTGAATATTTTTCCCAGGTTGGATATTAATTGACCGATGTGGGAAACACTTTGGCACGATCCTCAATTATCTTCGTGATGAATGGATCCCAATACCAGAAAACCAGAGAGAGTTACAGGTGTGTATCATTTGTTTTATGGCATATTATTTTTACATTAAAATATCTTGTTGTTTTAAGGGCTCTTTGTGATATATTGCACCATGGCTAGAACTATCATCAAACATATTCTCATTTTATAAACTTGTCCATTTACTCATACTGCTATATCATATCCAAATGCCACATGACACCTTCAACCTTTCAAGTATACTCTGCTGCCTCCTGGTTTTCCCTCGGTCTTGTATCCAGTGTGTCCTTCACTATTTCCTTTCACCAACAATAGTCACTATCACCACTCACACTAACATTCTCCCCACTCATCACCACCAAAACATCACCCAGCCAACACCACTAACATTCTTCTAAACCACGAGAACCAGCTCCTTAACGACCATCAATACTCTCCAACCAACAACACACCTTCACCAACAGTACTTGCACACACCAACAATCTTGCTTATCACCAGTAAAATGCCAGTAATACTCCCACACCACTGGCTGGTTCACCATCATAGCACAGCTGCATGAACCAAATTGTTCTTGATGATTACCTCAGACCAACACTCGGGCTACCTCCAGTCTCCTTAGAGCACATCTGCACACCTCATTTATAGTGGCCTAACAATCCCTCAGGGCAATGTTACTTGACTCCACACCTCTAGACAATTTGACCACTACACATTCTTCACCATGGGATTATCAACAAATAAACTGCCTTTGCATCTCCTTATCTTGTCGTTGTTTGCAATCCATCTGTGCATTCATACTCATGCACTACCACTGATTGTCTTGGATGCCATGCCACATGAATTACTCATTTCTAAGATGTAAGTACAGTATATGTAAATTCGGTTTTTCATGCTAGATGCGAAT
This sequence comes from Homarus americanus, assembly GCF_018991925.1. NCBI lineage: Eukaryota > Metazoa > Arthropoda > Malacostraca > Decapoda > Nephropidae > Homarus > Homarus americanus. The sequence goes on along the minus strand of NW_024734940.1, from coordinate 11,030,343 downwards.
GTTTAGCTGCCTTGAAAAACATTTTGGGGGATATTTGTAGATTTTTTGAGTTACAAAACTTAATCTTTAAAAACTTAACATTAATAATTTTAGTAGCTGGTCTTGTTTCACAAAAGCATCAATTCAAAAGAATTCACAAGCGCTCAAAACACTACAAAATCAAAGAGTTGAAAATAAAAAGAAATACTATACTACAATAAAAGATCACAAAAGTGACAGTTTGGCTTCTATCATTCATATACTCATATGTTTTAATACTTCCTAATCCCTGTAATTCTCCTTCACCTTAACCTGTGAAGGATCATAGGCTTAAAATTTTTTTTCTTTAAGTTGTTTCTTAAAGACCTCCACAGAAGTCAGTTGCTTCATGATGCAGGCAACCGATTGTACAATCTGGGTGCTGTGTAAGAAAAGGATCGGGCAGCAAAAGAACATTTCCGTACTGCTCTAGGCTCCTCAATGTGTGAAGGATTATCAATACTACGTAAAGTAATTTCAGAATGTGTAGTCAGTTGAATTAGTAAGTTGGCCAAATACTTAGGCTCACCAAACATTAGTGTCTTAAAAGTTGTTAGACAGAGATGGAACTCTCTCCTAGCTTTAATTGGAAGCCAATGTAATTCAATCAAAAATAGGTTACTGGGAGTCCTCAGTGGGAGAGCAAAAAATAAGTCTGGCAATCCCGTTCAGCACTGAACTTTCTTCAGTAGATAATTAGGTAGGCAGACTCATAAAGAGTTACAATAGTCAACCCAATGCCAAATGACTGGCTGGCTTGGGTGGTACTGCTAGAGCGGAACAATTTGCACGTTAGGGTGAGGTCTTATTTGAGCAAGTCCTAGAGACCTAGACTCATGACTGCCTGCACAGAAGGCACAAACTGGAGAACCAGGTTTCCTGAGACAACTTGAAGCAAGGTGTCCAAATTTTTCGCAGTGGTAACATGGAGTGTCCCAAAACGTGTCTTAAGTTTTGCATCCGTTCAGTCCAACATAAACATATCCTTGATATTTTTCTGTGGAATGGACGAGTTGGCAGTCGGAATTTTTTTGTAAGATGGCATGTCAATGGGTAAAGAAAACACTTATATTCACTATGTTAATGATATTTTTATATAAATTTGGGCAGAAAGTGTCAAAAATAAGGGTTAAAGTTGCTAAAAGGTCACCTGACTGCGAAAAGCTCTGTGATTGGTTGTGACGTCACTGGTTGGGGTGAGCTTCCCAGCAGGAGGCTGCCAGATGTAGTTGTCCAACCTTCACAGCTGATTGGCTCTGTAAATAAATATCATTAGATAGTTAATTGTGCTTTACTGTGCAACACAGTAATACTATTTTGAATATTTAAATATTACTAAGCACATAAACTAATTTTACCCATTAATGAATGTAAATGATGATATATCCCAGTGGTTCATTAGTGAATCATCAAAACAATAACAGCACTATGTTGTTGTGTTACCTAGCACCAGGCATTATCAAAACAAAGTCCAGACAATGTCATTACTTCTAAATTTACTCATGTCTCCATCTAGTACTGATATACTCTGTATATGCACTGAAAAAAAAAGTCTACCAGGTAAGAGTACATGACAGCTGAGCTGGTGTGAACATGGGAGTTTTTTATTTCCAAAAGAACATACGAATTAAGGAAACTGCAGTAGGCCTATTGGCCCATACTGGGCATTTCCATTTACACCCAACCCTATTGCTCATATATCCATCCAACCTATGTTTGAAGCTGCTCTTCACTGCACATTTCTTCACTAATGAAATGTCCATGACTTAGACCATAAAAAAAAACCTTAAAACTTACCTGAATGTGACATTTGGGGTCTGAAGAGGCCATTCTTTCTACTACCTCCGACTGCAGCGATGAGTTTGAAACTAGTGATGTCATTGCAAATGGTGGCCCTGTTTCTAGAGAACTAAACTTATCACTACTATTATAGCAAGACTTTAAACTTTTAGTACAAATTATATACTGTACGTATACCGTATCACTCTACGAACGTGACAGAGTGTATTACTTGTGGTTACCCAGAACCGTTAACTTGTTCATTTCATACTTCAGGTGACATCTTCATGACTGCCAATTTACTTCCTCCTTTTATATTTGCAAAAATAAGAGATAACTTGGAACTTTTATTAACAGTTCTTGATTTTCATTATTCTCAGCAATGCCTGAAACCATTTTGTCATCAGAAAATATAATAGGAATACCTCCAATTGTCATTTTTGGCATGATCTTTCTAGATGCGGACTCCATGAAGTCTGAGTGTGTACCAAAGTAGGAACTCATTGCCCCACTAGCCTCCTTCTTTTGCCTTCTCAGTAGGAAGTCTAATAACAAGGGGGCCAGTTCTTGTCTTCCTGCAACTTTCAACAGGAATAGACCTTAGTGCTCTCTCAACACTTCCAGCAGCCACACTACCCTCCTTTGGTTTTAGTATGAGTACCTGCTGGGTGTGAACTGTCCTATCCCTGCCCATATAGTTGATCTTCACACTCATTCCTTTTGTACCACCTGATCTTTTATAAATTCCTTCAGTTCCTCTTCAATGATATTCGCAAATGATTGAGGAGACTCGTGAGAGGCCACTCCAAAGAATCAATCCTGTTCTCCAGTGCTTTCAACCTCCCAGTCACACCCTGCTCAAAATTTTCCAGAACACCTGTCATACTATCTCTTTAGCTATTTTAGCTTTCAAAATTGATTTGGCTGTGCTCAGGATGTCATTTACTTTGTCTTCACAACCCGCACAGAACCATCTTGGTCATGAAGTTGTAACCTTCCTCATCGAGGTTATCACAAGCAATGTGGTACCAGGCACTGCCATACCAACACTTCAGAGCCTGAGCTGTCTTGGTCATTGTCTTCATGCATCCAGGGCATTTCTTCTTTTTTTTTTGACATTGTGGAAGCACAAAAGAAAACAAGGAGTTGCTAATAAACTGGGAAACCCCAAGCAGCGCTAAAATACAACACCAGTCATAAAAAATAGTTGAAAGTGACAGATCAGAGAAAAAAACTGCTGGATGTTAAGCAGCACCATCCCCGTTGATTCTACTTGAACAGACACAAAGTGTACTAATGGTGCACACCACGAGAAGGTGGGGATGAGCTACCTTACCTCTTAAGAATAAGGGTAGGTCTTCATCAGCAGATAATCAAGCTTTATGCACTAACACACCTCAGATAAACATCACTGGTTACGATGCAACTGAAATTGTGGTAGTGGTTGTAATTCTGCATGTGTATTCAGGCATTCTGTATTTATGAGTATGTAATACAGTATCATTAATATGTTTGCTAAGAAGGTTAGAGAATGTCATTCTTATGTTTTCTAAAATGTCAACAGGAATTACTGGCAGAAGCAAGGTACTACTGTATGAGTGACTTAGTGGAGGTATGTGAAGGGGCAATTAAGCAACGAGAACCAGAGAAAGATCCAGTATGTCGTGTACCTCTTATTACATCACAGAAAGAAGAACAGATGCTAATACAATCTACCAGTAAACCTGTCGTGAAACTTCTTGTTAACCGGCATAACAACAAATATTCATACACAAGGTAAGAATGATGAAGTATCTGTTCTTTGTGCATTCCACTTACCTTCTGCCATTTTAAGTCCCTTGGTCTGCTTTCCTTATTATGAATACTCTATTCTCTTACTGTGTAATTAACCACTTTTTTGCCCCCTTCTTTCCTCTTTGTTGCATAGTCTTAATCCTTTTGCTCTTGATCTTCTTATATTGCAAACAAGTGTTAAATCTCTGACTCTTCTGTAGAGTAAAATCTTTTGACCCTCTACTTCTGGCAAGAAATTGTCCCTCCATTTCTTCTTGACAAACGTTCCTTAAGTCCACAAATTTTACATTATAAGCAGGAATTGTTTACATTGTAACAGACTGTCATCACCCCTTTCTCTACATCCACAGGTCTGTTATATGCAAACCATCATTATGTTTATCATCAGTCATTGATGTTTCATCATGTTCAACAATATAAAAATATTCTGTATCTGAAGAAGAATATTAATAATTCTATGTAAAAAAATACTAATATTTTGTAAGCAATTTTTTTATGCCATGTTTATTTATTTCCAGCACATCTGATGATAACTTGTTGAAGAACATTGAACTTTTTGATCGTCTCTCCCTACGTTTCAGTCGACGAGTATTGTTCATAAAGGATGTAATTGGTTCAAATGAGATCTGCCTTTGGGCCTTTTATGGACACGGGAAAAAGTTAGCTGAAGTTTGTTGTACATCAATTGTGTATGCAACAGATAGAAAACACACAAAGGTAAGAAGACGTCAGAATCAGAATTTTTGTAAAATATATTGTATTATTAATTTGGTTATTATCAGGGCGTTCAGAAGTATGAATTGACTTGTATTTTCTGAAAACCAAAGCTAAAATATTGAAAGGTTGGGTGATTACCTGCACAACATAGAAGATATATTTTGGCACACTGAAACTACTGCAAGAAAAAAATGATCCATTGAAGAAACTCACCATATATTGAGGCTTGGCATCTCCGACGAGTCTTCAGTTGGGTTGTATAACAGTCAACCTACCTGCTGACCCGTGGTGGAAGCCAGGTCAAAAGGTCTACACACACAACTGTTATGGTAAATTTATCTGCTTGATAAGAATACCCTAGTTAGTGCTTAGGATATGGTCCTGAAAATAGAGCGCTATCCAAAACGGCTCTCTACTGGGTCATTGATCTATTGCATATATGGAGATGCATTCCTGATGACGTTATTTTTTACCTCTTGTGATATATACAGTATTGTATGTGAAGGGTACAGGTAAAGTAAACACAGATTATTACAGTAATATATATTTACGAATTAATGAATAACAAATAAACAATAGTTTTTAATGAATGGCTATCATTTGATGAATAGTAGTGAAGTGACGATTGTAGTAGAATGAGTGAGAGAGGCAGCATGTCAGTGAGATGCACTGGGTGGGTGGGAGGGAGGGAGGCAGTGGATATCGTATGCCTCTACTCTGGCTGAAGCTAATTCCTCTCTGCATCACTGAAATTATAATTTAGGTGGTGATATTAGAGGTAGTGGTGATGACGGAGGTGGTGGTGATGCATTTATCTTTTTTCTTTTTTTTTTGTAACCGTGCCTGCAGCACTGCCAGATGCTATTGAACAGCTGATACCTACCTGGAAAATTGAGTAAGTATAAATGAGCAAAGCTGTATCCCTTCAACATTACATTACATAACATTTTAAAATATGGAGTGAGAAAGCAGAAAGGTGGAGATGATTATAGAAGTGGAGTGGTAACATACACCAGGTGTTGCCAAGTGCTCCTCAACTGCTGATCGTCAACCCACCACCACACACAATATTATGTCATACAATAAGTCCTGCACTTAATATAGAATTAAAAAAATAATATATTAATCAACTGTAGTCATGGGTACTTATCAACAAAGCACTAAACTAGTAACACATCACAAGAACAGTGGGCGACAATGTGGGACAGGAGCAGCTACTCCTCGGATGAGGAGCCAGGCTGTGGCTGTTTCTTGAAGAAGGCATCCAGGATTGATTGCCTTTTCTTGAGTTTTTATCACAGAGCAATTCTCTGTAGCAGGAAATCATATCTAGAGTACCTTTCTTTGCCTTGCTGCTGCACTCCCAGTCTGGGTCATTCTCGGCAAACTGGTCCATGATATAATAATAATAATTAATGGTTTATTGAAAAGGTTCTGCAGCCCGAAGGCTGAAAATATACATTGGACATAAATGACTTATTATATACATGGGTGGTTTAACAAAAGTCTTCATTAGAGAAAGGTAAAGGAACATACAGTGAACATAGTACATACAGATTAATGTAGGTGTTGAACAGCAAACACATAGTGTAGTAACTCCCTCCCAGATGGTGTTAGGAGTGACCTCACGTGGTGTAGTAGTTCCCTCACAGATTGTGTTATGAGGGACCTGACGTGGTGTAGTAATTCCCTCACAGATGGTGTTTTGAGGAACCTCACGTGGTGTAGTAATTCCCTCACAGATGGTGTTATGAGGGGCATAACATGGTGTAGTAATTCCCTAACAGATGGTGTTATGAGGGGCCTGATGTGGTGTAGTTATGCCTTCACAGATGGTGTTATGAGGGGCCTCACGTGGTGTAGTAATTCCCTCACAGATGGTGTTATGAGGGGCCTGATGTGGTGTAGTAATGCCTTCACAGATGGTGTTATGAGGGGCCTCACGTGGTGTAGTAATTCCCTCAAAGATGGTGTTATGAGGGGCCTCACGTGGTGTAATAACTCCCTCACAGATGGTGTTATGAGGGGCCTCACATGGTGTAGCAATTCCCTCAAAGATGGTGTTATGAGGGACCTCACGTGGTGTAGTAATTCCCTCACAGATGGTGTTATATGACTGAGGTGTGGTCCCAGGCCTTCCTATCGTAGACGGATTAACACATTGCTGGGTCTCGCGGGCAGTTATCACTGGGTACTTGGGACCTCACTGTGTGAAGTTTAACTTGGGTACAACTCGGCTGTTACTGTTGAGTTGTTCTCACTGACTTAAGCACTGTTCACCTCTGTTCAACACTGGTTCCATTCCTCTCCTAAATGAAATTGTAACTTCTGGCGAGAACGTGTTGATATTCCGGTGGGGAAGAGGGGTTCAGGGGAGGGAGTTGGTATGGGCCAACTGAGGAATGGTGTGGTGAAGTTTCTCTCTGGTTCTTCTGTATCATAGTTGTCCCCCACTCTAGATATGTTGCTGTGTTAATTGCTGCAGCTCATCATTGGTAAGACTTTCATCACTAGATTGCAGTAGATTCATCCACATTGACATTGCCCATTTTTAACCCATAGAATGGTCAATTAATTTAACCTGTGTATATATAAACTGAAACTTTGTAAATCGTGGAATACCTGTTCAGTATTTTAATTTTTGTGTCATTTACATTATATCTTTTTATCTTTATTTTTACTGCATTTCTTTAAAATAGAATACAGTACGTATACATAATATTAGGTTGCGAAGAGTGTTGAGAAGACTGCCCTGAATGTATCGCTAATTTTCCCTTTAAATCATTGGGGAAAGCCTTCCCAATTTATGAAATTTGGGTACTGTATTGGGTATCTGAAAGGTTACTTGGGAATACAGTAAATACCTTTCGTAGACAGGAATAATTGGTACAGAGCAGTTCCAGGATTGAGAAATTCATATATCCCCGGAATTTTTACAAGTACAGTACAGCACTATACTAGGGAAAGCTTTCCGAGAGTCTAAACTACGCATCTCTCACAGACAGATTCAGGGCTGTATTTATTTATGCAAACACCACTACATGTGAAATGTATTGTAAATACTGTAAACAAAATATCCTACTCTATACACTATACCTTGTACTGTACTCACCAGCAAATGCTGTCGTCTTGAGCAGGTGTTGCTGTCACTCTCCTCTCTCTCCATGAAGCAGGGATTGTACATCCACTGGATAGAGTACAGTACTCTACATGCACCCTCTACACACTAGCAATGCTGCATACACTGTCCTCTGCTATATACAGTACTTTACATGTGGTGATTTCACACGAACTACAAACTTAGGTCTGCATTGTTTTGTCTTGGGAACGAGATCATCAACAAAGCCAACAACAGTCGCATATATTGACTTTGAGGTAACAGTTACTGAAAGCCGCATACATCTGCGGCTTCACTAGCTCGGCTAGGATAGCTCCTTTTGTATTAGGGTATTTAATATTAATGTAATGAAATGGTAGCGAAGGTGTGGCTGTAAGGGGAAGGTGGAGGCTACTTTAGAAAAAAAATGTACAGTTGAATATACATAACTGTAATCTCTTTGCATCTTAATACTGTGTTAATGGTATTTTTGGGTGATTTTATATGCTGGTATGGTACTGGACAACACAACACAGAACGTATGCAAAAAAAACTAGCCGTGAGTGAGCAAACAAGCTTGTACAATGGCAGTAGACAATGAGCTAAGAGTCATAATGCAAGAGTTTAAGGAGATAGGCTGCAAGATACATCAGCTCAATCATAGGCATCCCATGCAGTCAGATGACATAAATGACCAATTGTAGCTCATGAGCACTCTAAGCCTACCCATCCATGTGTCCCTGCATCGAAAACATGATGCGATCTCTCGGAAAATCGTTCCCATGCCAGGAAGAGAGATTTTGTGGAAATGCACATAATGCAATTCTCGCAAATTCATTTGAAAACCCAAAATGGAGAAATTTTCCAGGAATTTCTCAATGCTCAAAAAAACAACAAAAAAATTGGCTTTTGGAGATTTCTAGGATTGAAGATTCTGGGTAATGAAGAGATTACTATATACTGTACTACTATCATACCTCTTTTAATGGAGCCTCAGCCAACAGAATTTTGTTTAATGGATAGGACAAAAACATTAATTTAATAAATACTGTGTACTGTACAGTATTCTTTTAAATCTCGCTGGAGTTAGGCAAAATGGACCCGTGAGAAAGCAAAGTCTGCAATTTTTCGTGTCGCTCCCAGGAGTGTGCAAAATACATATATAAATAGCTCTATGCACATGTATAACAACATTATGTATGCATAAGACAATATAATAAATATGAAATAACATAAATAACTAAACATAAACATGAAATAACACTGTATGGATGTTAGGTCCACACAGTGATAGTTAGTTGTGGTAGTGACAATGCAAAGACAATACCTCTGAAATGTCAGCTGATGTGGTGCACAGAATGTAAACAATCTCTGTACTGGACAGTTCTTAGTGAACATGTCCGGTACCAATAAGTATTTGTAATATGTATACCTTAGGTACCTATACGAATAATTATATCTTTTTGTATTAAATTAGGTAAATTTTATAAATAATAATAACAAATGTTTGATAATACTGTAGGTCCATAAAGTGTAGTAAGCTGTGGTGGTGAGAAACATGATAGCATATAGCCAGTACAGTAGGTTATTAAATCTGCAAAAGTTCTTTTTCCAAAATATACCTTGCTAATTATAGGGTGCATCTTATGACCTGGGAAATGTGGTACTCTGTACTGTCCTGTAGTGTTGACTCATCTTGATCTTTGGCACACAGCCTCAGATTTATTATATTTTTTTTCCATGGCAATCCGTGAGTTTCCAAGGGACGCAAGCTTTAAAACCGCGAGCTTTAAGGGAATACTGTCCTGTAATAGTAATTGTATAGTTTCATTCAAGAAAAAATCAATTAAGCCTTAGTTAAAAAGAATCAATGATGTAGTTTAGTGCCATTTTTTTTTTTTTTTTTTTTTTAACATCCTCTAAGCCAATCTGCTAATGTCTCAAAATATAAACAGTAGCTCCTCAAGATTCGTGTTCATTGCATCACGATAGATCTCTTCATATGTTCACAATCTACATGTGTTTGGTGAACATGAGGCGCTCGGCATTACAAGGGGGTAAAGCGCCACCATGGGCAAAATTGCGTTTTTTGGTGGATATCACTATTTTCACCCTTCATCTACATGTTGGCATTGGATGTAACCCCCTAGGTGGACTAGAAATATGGTTGAAAGTCCTTAAAAAATAAGGTGTCATTTCGCCTCAGGCCGGGAGCTACGTATCTGGCTGTGCGCTCAGTAAGTAAAGGTGGTCACATCCAGTTCAGAGTGAGAGGGCAGAGAAAGATTTTAAACAGTTTGTGATTGATTATGACGAGGCCATTAAAGTTATACGCACTCTTCAGGATTTACGAAACTTCAACTTACTACGATCATCAGGGATAATAAAACGAAGGAACTAAACAAAGTAAAATTGTTGTACTATTATTGCACACTATTATTCTTAACAATATTATAAATCTATGGCTAATAATAGGGACGGAAAGATAAATACTGACAGGCAAATGAGTTTATTATTATTATTTTATTTTGGGGTGGTTTATGAGGGGGGGTGTAAGACGAGTGTTGTTTTTGGTGATCATTAACTTGTTTTACAGTATTAGCCCACAATAATAAGAAAATTTTGCAGAAAAATGCAATTATTGTTGGTTTCAGGATCAATCAACCATACATCATGGGTAGTTAATCTCATTTAACTCGCGAAAAAAATAACTATTCACAGTACTAACATCCAGTTTTCACTGTGCTAGGAGAGGGATTGAGCTACACAATAAAAAAAATAACCATCTAGCTTAAATATGGCGCTTCACCCCATTGTAATGCGGAGCGCCTCACTTTTTATGCTCATTATGTCCGGGAAATGGCCTGCAAGTGCGTGTGTTGGTAAACTAGCCAAGGTGCCCAGAAAAGTCATTACAGTGGTCCCTCGGTTAACGAACGCCTCGGTTAACGAAATTTCGGTTAACGAACTGCCTCCCATAAGATTCTTAAATTCGGTTAACGAATTTCTTACGAGCCGACCTCAACATGTTTTCGCTTGCACTGGCCGGTCAACCAGCTGTAGTATTAGTCCGCCAATACATAAATCGGCTCTAGGGCTTAAATTCCTTACTATTTTAGTATATATCAAGAAGTTTATACTATTCAATAATTTTAAAAGTTTAATATTCAATTTTTTAGTCATTTTAACAATTATTGAACATAATTGAAGGTAAAGTGAATAGTTTAATGCGCAGCATCCAGCCTCTTAACACAGCAAACAGGCGTTAGTCTCTCTCTGTTTTCACTGGAGGTAACATCTTGCTTGAGACTCTCTTCAACTAAACGCGTTTTTCTGTGTTCCAAGCAAATTATTGGTCATTTTGAAATATATTTTACATACTGACAATATATAATGCAGTGCAGTGTTGATTTAAAGAAAATAATCTTGAAATACACCAAGAGAACTGAAATTTTATGGGTGAAATGGTGCCATGGGGTGACTTCTCTTCCACCCCCATTCTAATTCCCATCATCATCATCATCATCATCATCCAGGAGCCTTCTACATACACACCTCAAAGTAAGTGAACTTTTCTACCATTATTGTTGAATTTAGGCAATTTTCGGTGAGCTGGAACCAATTACCCAAAAACCCATTGAAACAATGGTTTCGGTTAACGAACAACCTGCTGGAACGAATTGTGTTCGTTAACCGAGGGACCACTGTACAGTACTATGGAAGTGAAAATGAAAGTGATACGAAGGACGGAGGAGTAGGAGCAAGGCAGCAGTGGTAAACCACACATCAAGTTCTGAAAAAATTAACTGGTGAGTGTTATTTAATTTAGTTTCATTTATTATTGATGCTAACAAAGTCTTCAATGAAATGTAAAAGTCACCTATCGACAGCTATTTTTGTTGTGTTATTGCACTGAAGTGGTTTGCTTACCACTTAATGTTTACTTTTCGTACGGCGAAGGCGGTTTGGAATCACTTGGATTTCTAAGTAACCAACTTTTTTCTAATGTTTATGGCCTGTTTTGTAACATTTAAGCATTATTAAGTCATTCTCTAAGAACACATCTCCATAAGCACCATGTTATATTGACCTCTTTTACAGATATTTCACTTAGTGGACCAGCCTCGAGAACGAATCTCGTTCGTTATAAGAGATATAATAGTACAGAAAACCCTCAACATTCGTGGGGGGTTAGGTTCCTCAAAAACACCGTGATTGTTAAACTTAAGACCTTATGGGAAAAATGGGCTTATGGGAACCACACCCCCAAAGAGGCACCCTTTATGAGTAGTACATGTTAAATACTGTACAGTAAATAAAATATACTGGACCTTGTGTTACGGATTGCGTGTGTTCTTGAAAAAGTGGCCGTATCGCAAACTTCTGTAAAGCTAATCATTTTTCCCCATATACTGTACTGCCTTGTTAATGAAGAAGCGTTCATGCTGAAATTTTTTTGGTCAACACAAGTAATAAAAGCTCATTTATAAATGAAAATATGCATTTCTTAACACTGATGTTGACACTTATAGGATGGAGTTGGGGACTTTGAAAAGCCATCATAAAGTGATTTATCATATATTAATATTACAGTAGAACGTAACACTCGAGATACGCTCCAAACGCTCCAAGGGAGGTCGCTTTAAACCGAATTCTCACTAAATTGAAGTGTTAGTTTCAATGGAATAATTTAGTTTGGTACTTGAGAGAAACACAAAATACTAAAAAGACTGACAGTCTACCCAGATGCACCTCAGCCCATCTAGAATAAACAAAACATTGTTTTTTGTAGTATTATGTTAAAAGAAACACTCATAAATCAACACAGCTAAAATTAAGAGATGTGAAATGGTCTGTTTACTTGCTGGGAAGATGGGGGGGTGATATGATATGTTTGACAGTTGATGTCTAGGTCTAGTGCTTATTTATTTATCTGTCCTTAAGAGTAGCTTTAAATTTTTCTCTCATAAAATGTCACTAAATTGACCCTGGAGAATATAATTAACATTGCTGGAATTCTTATAAGATAGTGTTTAGTTTGAATATAAACATGCTATAGTTTGCATTAGACCTACAAATTTTGTTTCTAAATTTTTTTATTAAAGGGCTAAAAATTTTATCACGTGCAAAATATATGACTTTTATTTTCAAATTATTTGCTGTCTTGCAAGGATTCTAGCAATGCAAATTATATTCTCCTAACTTTAGTCTGTGATATTATTGGAGATAACACTTAAAGCCTACTGTATAACCACCAAACCCTGGCTGGGAGGGAGGAAGGAAGGGGAGGTGAGGTGACTGACATGTTTGACAGTTGGGGCCGATGGTCTAGTGAAGTATTTATTTGTTTATGTCCTTTAGATTGATTTTTTTTTTTTTTATAAAATGTCACAAAAGTGACCTGGGAGAATATAATTTATACTGCTGGAATTCTTATAAGATAGTGATTAATTTGAATACTGTAAAATCCTGCTATAGTTGCACTAGACAAAACATTTAATAATCATTTAGTACATTATTTTGAGTACATGTACAGTACAGCTTTGCCCTAAGGACAGTGTGGCGTGCCCAGAGAAACATTAGGCACGAATTTTAAAATATGATACGCCAGATTGACTCGCGCAAAATAGGAAAGATTCGCTTTAAATTAAAACATTGTCCTTAATTGTAGGTGTCGCTTTAAATCAATAATCTTAAATTTAATTCCTTTAAATCGATGTTCTAGTGTAATAACTTATGGGAAAAATTTGATCTGTTCCTGAGACCCTAAAAAGCCAGTTAGCACTCACAGCAGGTAGACATGCATTTTTTTTTTTCAAGAATGTACAAAACATAAATTATAGGGTTAAAATCTGAAGGGAATAAACATTTTGTATGTGAAAGTTTTTGGACATCACTTTTTCATTAGCAGTGACAATGCAGGAAAAGCATTCGGGTTGCGACTGTCGTAAAACTGATCACAGCTATCGCATCGCGTTAAAATTTTAACATTGTAAAACTGATTGATCGTATATACCGGTAGATCCATCATATAACAGTCGACACCTGTTTATAGGAATACAGTATTTGATAATTTTAATAGGAGCTGTCTTATTATAGTATTGAATGTACAGTACAGTATTTATTTACAGTATGTGGAATGATATTATATACCCATGAAAGTAAATGTCATTGGCATCCAGGAGCCTGCCAAAGATTTGTCTGTAATCTTATTCTAGCCCTGTTTTGACCTGCATTTTCACAAGTTCTAATGTTGCAATTATTAAATAAACATTCATTAGTTTGACTTAAGTATGCATATAGAGTAAACAAAACAAAAAAATCTTATAAATTTGATAGCTGCTCTTTATGCTCTTGCAGCTTCACTTGTCATGTTCTTATTTCCAAGATAATTTTTACAACCTGTCCCCATGTCATTCCTGGCCTACTCCTAGCTCTGTTCTCCTTCCTTCCACATTCAAACCCATGTATCTCTTGATCTGGTTAGTCTCCTCCATTCCCTGCACATGTGCAAACCACCTCAGCCTACCTCTCTGCAAAACCTTACCAAAACTCTCAATACCCTGCTACCCTCTTAACTCTGAACATTTAGCATAGTTGTCATCATCGTTACCTGCTAAAGGGTTGAAGTAAATTTGGAGTGTGACCTGGATCGGTTGCTTCTTGACAAGGATAAAAAATTTTTTTTTTCTTCAGGTTGAGTTCCCAGAAGCAAGAATCTATGAAGAAACCTTAAATGTTTTGTTGTATGAGAATCGTACAGGACCAGATGCTGAATTGATGCAAGCTACATCCACTCGAGGAGCTGTTGCACCTGTTGTATGCACATCTGATGATGAAGAAGAGAGGAGAGGTGGTGTTTGTTCCCAGTCTGGTTTGGGGAGGCTACGTTCTAATAAAAATAATTAGTTGATTATATAAAGAGATTTAGTGAGGCAAAGTTAGAACTCTGTTTATATCCAGCAACTAACCACAAAAGTATCATTCAAAAATAAAATTTAGGCTAGTAAGTTCATTCTAGCCCATTGAGGCTTTGCTCAAACAACCACCTTTATGATGCTGCCAATGATAGTGGAAAATTTTTTATAAAGTTTTTGTATTTGGCTGTGGAGGCTCTGACAATAAATGCCATAAACTCCTGTGTACAAGTTCATCTAGTTATTTACTGATAAGGGCTCTACCGAGTTATCTTGGTAAAGAGAATCCTAATATAGTGTATAAGATCCCAACTACCGGTAAGCAGATTATGAAAGAATATACAATATGCAGTATAAAATTTGAACACCATGTCACTTTGTTTCAGATTTGTAGTTAAGGTTGACTGGTGTCTCCTGTGATTCCTTGATAAATGCATCGTAAAATATTCTGTAGCATTTTGTTACTTTATGAAAAATGGTAGGCTATGGAAACGATATCTTTTCAGATTTTATGTTTAGTTAAAAATCTTTATATTATTATTATTATTACCATTATTCTCCAAATCTTATTAGATGCCTTTTAATTTTTTTGTTTTCAATATTAAAGGAAATATTTTCTCTTGTTTAAGAATGGGTTGATAAACCAAGCATAGCACCTATCTCAGTACAGTATACTGAATTTTAACTTGTGCTGTATATGCACTAATCTGAATCTCAGTGAATTTGTTTCATTCTTCATTTAAAATCACCTCGGCATTGTAGTGGTTAGCGTGTTGTTGTGCTGCACTACTTGCCAATGTTCAATCCCAGGGCATACCAAGTGGGTTTCCACTACAGTTCTGGTCAAACAATAGGGTAAAAATACTCAACCCATGTGACCCTACAAGTTCACTTTATAAGTCATGTCACCACTTTGCTGTGTCTTGGTTTGGAATTTAACCCAACTGTTTTCCAAGAAGCGCTTCTGTGATGAATGTAGTATAGATTGCAATCAGGGAAACCGGTACATAGCCGGAAGTGTTCTTGTGTGACACCCATGGGTTATTATGGATTATTATAAAGGTAATATTTTCATGTGACTTATCAATATAATGTGTCCATATAATGCAATTGTTGTTTCTAGACTTGACAGTTTGATGTAAATAGGCAAATAAAGATACAGTATTTAGGAGTCCACAGTTACTTCCAGATTTGCTCACTTACAGATTTTAATTCTATTCTAGTAAAACAAAATGTTCTTTCATTAATGAGTAAATCACATGTACTTGAAGATTTTTTTGTGTGATCGGTATAAAATTTATTAAAATACTTAATTTGTGAGAAAAATGCCAGTTTTTATCTTTCATCTAAATTATTATTATTCCACCTTCATAAGTCTTACAACATTGCAGTGGTAGCTGTACACGAGCTGAAACTCGTATCCATGTGGTGTAGTTGGTATGTAAGGGCTAGTCTTCAAATGTCTTTTTTATATGACACATGAATAAAAGATTTATGTAATTAATTTTTTTCTATCCTTTCAAATTTACAATTACTTAACAGATACCTGTGAAAATATAATATACTGTACACCTCAATCTTCATACCAGTTATGATAAAGTTTTTTGTTTGTTTTACCTGCTATGGTTAAGATAATAAAAGTGCTGCACAGTCAATAGTGAACATTTATTTTACCCTAGACTTCATAGAGAGACAAATTTGAGGGCAAACAACTCTGTAATAGTGAAAAACAACATGCTATGATCGATACAGTCAACCCTCACTTTACGCGGTCCCACATTCCGCGTTTCCATGTTTACGCGGTGCCCTGCCGGAACCCAGGATGCTTACATTCCGCGGTGCGTGTACCCTTTTACGCGGAGAGCGGCTGGCGAGCCGCGCCATTTTTGGATCTAAACCTCCCGCCATCCACCATGTTGTGTAAGCGGCGCGAGCATGGTGCTCACAAGGTCGCCCAGTCATCAAAACATTACCAGTTCTTCACCCACCACAGCCGGCCCAAGTGATAATTATAGTGAGGATACCTATGGACTTTGAGGGGTTTGACAAAGAAGCCCTGCAAGCCTCTGTGGTGGATAGCGATACGATTGATACAGGTGAGGGCCAATAATCTGCCTCGGAACCAACCGCCCATCCCTGTGTGCCCAGCCATCTTTTCTACTAATGTAAGTGTTAAAAAACCTAATATTATTGATATTTCTCTTAATTATTAATTGTGTGTGCATACCATCATAAAGTTAAGATAATATTTTTACTACAACATAGTTGTGTCGTCAAAAAGTGGAGTTTGGGGGTCGGCCCGGTCTCTATTTCAATTAATCCCATATGTTATGTTGTTCACTTTACGCGTTTCTCACTTTCCGCGGTACCCTGTGGGTTATATTAACCGCGTAAAGTGAGACCCAACTGTATGTAATTTTCTCATTTAATTGTAAAATTGATCACAGGGTATATCATGGTAAATGCAGAAAATTTATATTCGAGATTTTAAATTCAAATTGTACAAGGAGAACATCATTCCTACCCTCCTCCTCCTCATTTTATGACCATTTTCCATGCTTGAGTGTGTTAGCTTTCTTTGCTTGGTGGCATGATGTCCCAGTTACCACAAATAATCATTACAGCTCTTTCTATAGCTAATTTACTTTTACTTTAAGGTATCTTGTTATTTATGTAGGACTACCAAGTGCCCACTCAGCTGGCAAGGCAAAATTGCTATTCACTGAGGTAATTAAGGATTACCTGTAAAGATTTAACCAACTTTATTTGCAAATACTGTACAGTAGTTACATTGTTATAATTGTAAGCAATGCTTTTAAATGAAATGGTAAAAATTTGCCCGACAGGCAGTTTTCATTACACAAAAGGGAGGCATTCCACTTTAGTTGTCACCTCACAGAGG
Organism: Homarus americanus; assembly: GCF_018991925.1. Lineage (NCBI taxonomy): Eukaryota > Metazoa > Arthropoda > Malacostraca > Decapoda > Nephropidae > Homarus > Homarus americanus. The sequence goes on along the minus strand of NW_024734940.1, from coordinate 11,013,119 downwards.
GAATGACACTGGAGTTGAAGGGAGTCAAACTTCCTCTCTGAGAGGAGGGAGGTTTGGACAAGAGTGTAGCTTCCATGTGTACCTCTTCTCTAAACTACAGTACACACAACCTTGACCTCTGATTAGGAGACAGGATATCCCAAGTATCATCTAATTTAAAAACAAAATTATTTCAGAACCTTGTACTGTACAGTTCTTTATTTTATTGTGGGTTATTTGGATTAGTGATACTGTGCCGTGTTTGGATATGATAATTTGTGTCATGTCCAAGGTGAATTGCACGTACAGTATTTATATGCCCCTTTTTTTTCTTTTTTTTTTTTTACTTAAATTGAGCCAAGTAATATAATCCCACTTAAGAAATGTTCAAATTTATTTAAATTTCACATCAACTATAGTAAGTTGAATGCAAAAAAAAAAAAAAAAGATAGATAGGGAAACTTCCAAGATTTTTAAGTAAAATTATGGTATATATTTTTTAAACTGGCAAGCCTTTTCTTGCTATGATGTAGGGTGTCAGGATAGATGCTGAACCCTTGTTCTGATTATTCATATTCACCAACTGGTGGGTTACTTGTTCCCCTTGATTGCTTGTCTATCAGCAAGTTCATTTAATAGTGAATCCATTCACTTTTGAACATGTATTATTGGCTTGCATCACCTTGTCAAATGCAGTAACCCATGATGTTTCAGAGGAATCTGTTGAAATTTTTCTAACATATCTATTAATGCAAACATAAATGTGAAATGTGACTAAAGTACAGGTATATTATTAAGAGAACCCTTTTAAGATCGATGCATTTTAAATAGGTATGAAACAAGTCAGTGTCTATATGCAAACCAGAATACTGTCCCAGGCATATCTATTTAAACCTTAACCTCATTTACTAAGAAATGCAGCCATGGGGTCATCTTCTCTCTGTCTTCTCATCTGATATGCTTCAATCTCCTCCTCTGTGGGTTTCTTGGCTTTATACATTGAGTTATAACTTCGCTCACGTTCATTCAACATCATCATTTCTTGAGCTGCTTCTTCTTCCATCTTGGCACGAATCAGTGCTTCACGCAACTTCTGTTTACGTTTTTCTTCCTTTTTCTCCTCATTTTCTGATTCACTGCTAGATTCACTACTACTACTGCTACTATCCTTCTTTTTCTTCATCTTCTTATTCTTCTTCCTTTTCTTTTTCTTTTTCTTCTCCCTGTGTAGTTCAAGCAGGGTTTTTGTGTTCTCTTCATCAGAACTATCTCTGTGAGGTGTGTCAGGAACAGCTGAAGTTGATGTACCAACTAATGGTACCTCTGATTTTGTTACTTTTCCAGCTTCACCTGTGCAATATGAATTCTTTACAAAAGAGTGGCAGCAACTATATCCCCACACACCATCTCTCCAGTAACTTCCCCAGACACTCATGTGATTTCCTGGATAAATATCTTCTTCGTATTTTGATAGTACAGTCTGCTTCTCAGCGCCTTTGATGATTTTGCCATGTCGGGAGTACTCAACATAATTTTCTGTTTGAGAGAGCAAAAGTTCTGTTGGCAGAGAATCTAAATGTTCTTTTCCACCATATTTTTCTAAAAGATCATCTGATACCTTTTTCTTGAATTCGTCCTTCTTGTTAACAAATTGCTTTTTTAACAGTTCAAGTTTTGTAGGTTCAGCTTGAAGACTGACATCTACACCTTTCTCATAAGCATCCCATGCAAACAGCTGAGCCTTAGCCTGGGCAACAGTATCTCCAGAAAACCTCACAAAATTTTCTCCAGCAAAGTCAACCTCATCATCTTTTCTTCCGGTACCTTTGTAAGGGTTGTCCCTCATGGAACGTGTTTTTGGATCATAGTAAGCTGAACTGGGGTCCAGATTTCTCAAGTACTTGGCAGTATCTTCACGTATACGCAGGTTACGCACTGTAATTCTTTGTTTGCTATCTACTTTGGTACCTGGCATATCAACACTTTCAGCATATTTGTCCTCATCTTCATCATCATCATCTGGTTCACCATCACTCATCTCTTCCCCTTCCTTTAATTTCTTAGCCTTAATCTGTCTTTTGTAGTCTTCTACTTTTTTATGTTCTTCAACAACAGCTGCATATTCAGATGGATCAAACCCATTCCACCTATCCCTCTTTCCATCGAAGTCAAGGTTAAGATCGGGTAGCATAATATCATCTGGTGCAATATTATGAGCATCATATTTGGCACTAACTTTGCGGGGCCTCTCTACACAGTCCTTCTTCTTGTGCCCTAAGGCTCCACAATTTTCACACGCACCTTTTCGGTAACGTGTGGCTGTACTTCCTTTATGTCCCCTAACATAATGCTCATTGAGATGATTAAATGAGTCTTGTTTTTCTGGTTGTGGACGCTGATGTTTAAGTGTTGGACCAAGTGAACCAAAATACCACGGTGCTGTTGCTATATATTGAGGAATATGGGGATTTATGTCTTTACCTTCTTCATCAACAGCAGCTGGAACAGTACCAGCTTTCCGGGCTTCTTCAAGTTCTTTTGCCTTCTTCCATTCTTCTCGTGTTTTTTTCTTTGGTTCATCGCCCTCTGCTTCTTCATGTCTGGTCCGTAGTACTGAGGAGAGCGGTAAACTTGGTATGCTCATTTTTTAGGAATCCTGAGAATAGAATAATACATACAGTGTTAACTTAATATCAGAAAAAGTATTTGTGCTAAAAATCAGAGTAAATAAACCTAATACAGTATTTTCAAAGAATTTGATACAGATTCTTCATTCCTTCTTAGGTAGACAGAACAGGGGATTGGTAGGGCTGAGGTAAAGGAGTACAGGGGGTTGATAGGGCTAAGACAAGTAGTACAGGGGGTGGGTAGGGCTGAAGTACGCAGTTCTGAGGTGTTGATATAATGCATTACATTACTGCACTTCGACAGCTAAGAGATGATGCAGGTAAACAGATCACTGATCAGGAAGAAAAATACTTGGAAATAGAAATATACAAACAAAAACTGCAATTCATCACCCTATTTCCAATTTCTCGAGGAAAGGAATAAGCTGTCTTCAACAAACTGTATTGTACAGTACTATTTGTTGAGAGCAGGTGGTTTAGGTGTGTAAACATCTTAAAGTACTGTATTACCCCCAGAAAACTGTCAATACAAAACTAGTCAAAAACAGGTAGTTTAGGTGCACAAGAAAGGTCGTTAATACTGGATGAGAGTATTGTACTGCACATAAACCAGGAACTTGGGAAACTATACTGTATTTACTATCTCTTCCATCCTGAACATGGTGCTGCTATCTTCCTTACACATGAGCAACCAACATCTTTAGAATATTTTTGTAATAAGGATGATATTAGATTTTTCATAACTATCTTACTATATCTAGTAAAATTCATTTTGGCAATTTCAAGAAATGAAGAGGATTTGAAAATTTCCTTATATTAATGTGGTGATTTTCTCCTGAACAGCATTTCATACAAACCTACACTTGAACAGAGTAACTTTCTGAGACATCAACTACCTAACTTAACAGAAAATACTATCCTGGTAGTTATCTTCTATTTTATACAGGATGATAAGATAAATCTTGTGCTGTTGGCAGAATGCTTTGGTTGGATCAATGAAGAATAGCTATTACATGTGATCTTCAAATGCTGGGGAGAAATATTACGTATGTTAAAATCATATACAGTACAGTAATAATGTTACGGTGAAGCTCAAGTTTATGCTCTATCTCCCTGTATAAAAAAATCAATTTAGAGTTCTGTAGATTTACACTGCCAAACCATAACTGCCAGTTCAATTTATGGACAATGAACTGGTAATAGTGGAAGAGACGGTTAACACCAGAAGGAAATTTGGAATTGGACCCAAATTTCCAGAGCTGTTATTTGGATGGTACTAAATCAATATGACAAAGCAAGTAACCTGCCATAACCAATTTAACCTAACCAAACCCACATAACCGAACTTCCTAACCAGGGGGCGGTCCACTCGTCATATAAAGTTGTTAAGACTAACAGCAGAAGGAAATTACCTTAATATTGAGTTCATGTATTACGCTTAAACAAATAATTTTTTTTAAATGTCACTTCCCTGCTGCAATTTTGGACATTTGCACATCTTTTCAACAAGTCCATGTTCACAGATCAAGTCTTGATCCTCCATAAGCACAGACAGCTTGTGAAAACTTAAAGAACACGGCGCCATAATTCCGTAGTTGAAAGAAAAGAGGGCTAACGTCACCTTGAGGAACAACAATAAAAATAGGAATATACAGTTGACGTAGAATCCAATGATACTCCAAGTAAAATCGTAAGGTATCCAAACCTTTATTATGGATTTCAATCCCAACTACTGTAAATGATTTTCATCCTGTATACTGTACATAAAAGAGGTTTCCAAACTTATTGTGCAGTAAGAACAAAATATACTGTACAGGGTTTGCACAGACATAGACTTTAAAAACAGTAAACTGAAGGCTATAAAATAGAAAATAAAAGATAACTAGGCCTTTATTATGGTATTACAAACTCCCAATGTGCTCCTCCATCGCTTTTTTTTTTCTTTTTTAAAATACCAGATTCACTTCCTTATAGTTTAAGAGCAAACCAGCACCATGGTCACCACTTGAGAATTGACAGTGCCATTTTTACGGGAAAATTTTTTATTTCTTTGGATACAAAGCACTTATAGACATTGAATCACTGGCATATGATCAGTGTTTTGCTGTTTCCCCTCATAATTCCCCTCTTCTTTCATGCCCTGTCCACTATACGTGATTTATGATCGAAAGATGAAGGACAAATTTTTTAATTAATGGAAAAGTTGTACCTTTTTTATTAGGCACAGGATATGGGTACGGCTGCCGTATGCAAAAAGTCGATGTCTATTCGTACTGCAGCTTAATGCGCACGCGTGGTGAGTAGACTAGAGCTACCGGTACACTGATAGCTACTAAGATGGCCTTCTTCCTGAATAACCTACCCTAACCATTAACATCACAGTTTTTCAATATGGCTGCCATACCTATTTCCAGTGCGATTTTTGGAGTACGGCTGCTGTACCTGTATCCACTACAATATTGACGACTGACCCGCCGACGAGTTATTTGTTTTGGTGTTTCTTTTCTTTTAATACATTCATCAGTGAGTACTGATATGATAATAATTTCTTGTGCAAATGCTTCGTTTGGTAGACATTTAGGTGCCTAGGGTGCACACTACTTTGTCTCCTCGGTGGTAATGCAGCGGTGACGTTTCATCCCTATATGTAAACAGCCAATCATATTGATGTACAGTATTTCAAAACACGCCGCAGCACTCCTTGGCACACTTGCTGCACTCTCCCTTACCAGCTTCATTTTCACCATGGCATGTGAAGAGTGTCGCTGGTCTTATATGGACTTAATTTGCAAATTCAGGGGAAAGATGATCTCACCCTCCAGTTTTTCAAAGACTGCAGCATCCTTCCTTCTAAAAGAGACTGTCCAAATTGAGGGAATCCCTGTTTTACGACCAGAGAGAAATTTGTTCCAGTGTAACATTAACGCTACCTGTTCTACCACATTCACTGAGACCACGACACAATCCTTCACCACTTCCTCAACGCCGTGACTCGCTGTTTCCCCCGTCTCAGTAAGTTTGCATAAGGCATGTGTTAAGTTGGAAACACCCCATTTCGTCACCAACCCGGTTCATCACCCCCAAAAATATTTTGTCACCAATATCAAATCTGTTCCGTCACCACTAACAGACCATGAGTCGCTGGTATTAGATTGACAAATTGTAAGTTATTATTTTACACGAATAGAAATTACACATGTATACAGATGACTCGACAATTATTGTGTTATAATTATACATGAATATTAATTGTTTAATAAAGAAAATGATTAAAACATTGGTAAATAAACAAATTACAGAACAAATGAAGGTGATTTGGCACCAACGCATAAACCACCGAGCAGCAAAGAACAATCTCGCTCTATACCTCCTTGTCCTTCTGCTTCACAGAGAAGCCTCAATGGTTGATTTGCAATTACAACTAGTTGCTGGGCACAAGCTAAAATCTATGCACAAGAAAAGCAAATCATGACAAACAAGTCCGTCCCTGGAAGCTGTGTGATGAATATGAAAAAAAGAAAAATATCACCACTTCTAATATTCTAAAAAATTGTCAGTGTCTTCTTCCAAGCTTGCATGAGTAATAACAATGTTTTATTTTTCATTTTATTTTAGTCTTTCACATATTGTTTAAGTGAGATGATTGCAGGAGAATGAACAATGTTTTTGTTTTGTTTTAGCTTTTAATAAATTGTTTAGTTGAGATGCTTGCATGAGTAATAACATTTATATTTTTTATTTTCGTCTTTAATAAATTGTCTTAGTGAGATGCTTGCATGATCCAATGTATTATTATGATGAGGCATAATTTCGTAATACAATTGTGTAAACTAGGTGTTTTGATGATTTTGTATCCCAAGCAACAGTTATTTTGGCAAACTTGGTGAAATTTTCGTGTACATATTGATGTACTAATTATGTAAGGATTTTCTGGTAATGTATTGCCCTTGATATAGTGATGGGAATGAATGCGACGACGAAACGGGTAAAAAATGTGGTGACAAAATGGGCACATCCCGTTAAGTTTTGCTAGGTTTTATGTTTAGGTTAGGTTTTATAAAAAAAACATTTGCACAAACTACGACACTGTCCTCTTTAAAACACAATGAAATTACGGCATTAAATAATTGTTTACTACGCAAAAGTGCCGGTGGGTCAGTCGTCAATATTGAGTGCCCTTCATTACATTCAGCAAGTCTTGGAACTTCCCAAAATATTAGGTACTGCTATATTATGTAGTTTGTTAGTAATAGTGGAGGAGACGGTTAACACCAAGTTTATAGAATTGGTTACATTTTTCCGGAGATGTTGTTTAGATAATACAAAAATAATAAGATAATTAGTCGTGAATATTGTAGCTTTATGTCTAAATATGGTAAATTAATATAATATGGAAGATATATTGAATGTTTTCCCTCAAGTATAAACTTTACCCAATGCACCCCGACTATTGACCAAGAAATAACCACAATAGTATATACCTTAACCTATTCACAAGAGATATGAGGGACTCACTACTACACACTGAAACTCAACTTACTTGTTATACTGTATATATTAGATTCACTTTCCTAAAACGTAGTCATTCTCTCCTGCCCATGTTTGTTTGGGTCTCACTATTGTGTTAAGTCAGATACTTCACTTGTGTTATATGTAATGGACAAAACCTAACATAGAGACTCTCACCGCCATCTAGTAAAGAAAAAATAGGGTTATAAAGTAATAATCTGGGTAACTATTTTAAATTATATTCACCCGATAGCGATTATTTCTTCGTTTAATTTATTTAATACATACAATATTGATATCTAGACCTACTGAAGTTAAGTTATTTAGGAATTAAGAGTCATATAATTGTAAAGTTGTAATAAGTATTGGGTTGTGAATATTCGTTTTCTATAGTGAGGAAGTGTGATTTACCCAGCTGTGTCTCATCTGTGTTCACTGTTCATCTGTGTTGTGTCTCATCTGTGTTCACTGTTCATTGTAAACATACATAACTAACTCGGAATAAAATACTGTACACCAAGAAGTCATATATAGTACACAAAATGCAAACAACTCATCGGCAGCTGCTCTTGGCTACACCACTCCGGCTTTGCTGTTTAAGACAAAGTAAAGTTTGAAACTGCTGAATTTTGTTATAAAAATGACGGATCATTTATAAGGAAGGTGTGTGTGGCCCTCTATGACCGATAGAGTGGTCTGGGAGTTCTTCCAGGCTCAACTCTATCCTTGTTAATATGTGTGAGTGATATCTCAGACTGTTGTACTGTATATGTGGTCTGAGAGCTCCCCCATTTAGGTTAAGTTGGGGGTAATGCAGTGAAAAAGATAGTGGGTTCCATGAGAATGAATGAGTGCGGATACAACACACTGTATATTAGGCCTTCAGTATACAAGGAGGCAACATGGTATCACTTGTTAACTAGGAACTTCAAGAAATTTTTTGGTGAATTTTCCATCTTTCACCGGTATTTCTTGATCTGTATTAATATGTTTCATGTAATGTTTAGACAATTCTAAACCCTTTTTTCTGTGATATTCCCGCCGGAAATTAAGGATAACCGAGATAATAATTTTTAAATATTATTAGATATGGTCAGTCACAAGTGTCGCCATTTGTTGTTTGCGTCTCGCAGAGAAATTCTGACCGCCCATCATGCAGTGCTCCGTATCTCCGTGTTGGCTTCTTAAGTGGTTACAGCGCATGTGCAGGGGTGGTGGTGTGGGAGTTTCTTATTGGCTATAGCGATAGGAGACTTATAATTGGGTAAGAGTTTTTTGTCTTAGCCAATGAACAATGCGTGGGTGCGTCAGGAGCGGAGATTTGATTTTTTCAATACCAAAATAACAGATAAGGCTGAACAGGTAGAAAGAGCTGTGCCGACATTGTGATAGAGATTATTTTAAGTCAATTGTAGAGTTTCATCAGAAAAATAGTGTTAGGTTAGGTTAGGTTTGGTTTTGTGGGTTAGTTGGTTTTTTATTTATGTGATTTACTCGAAAAAATGCGTTTTCGTTAAGATTGATGGGTATGGTGGGGGGGCGGGGGGATCTAAAAAAACTATTGATTTCCTGCTGAAAGGAATATCAAATTCGTTCGAAACTCATCAAATAAAACATCGGAAAAACATATTTTTAATATCCAAACAGTTTTATATGTAGAACCAGTCAGTCACTGGTTTTGTAATCAACGAAAACAATGCTGTGTCATTTCCTCGTGTGTTTTAATATTCTACGTATTATTAATGAATTGTATTGCTCATTTTGCACACATAACATTAATTCAATAAAAAAGACATTCAGTAATAAACAATAATGAATCTTTTGTACATAAAAGAAATGACGCTGTTTACACGATTATGCACGTCATCTGCATTTTGGCGGGCTGTTCAAACCCGTCGAAATTCAAGTTTCCGCCGTCAAAATTTTTATTTTATTTTATTTTTTGTGTTCCAATAAAATACGTTGAATTAAAAATCGCGAAATTTGAGACGCTACTATACGACATTTAACCCTTCAATATGTCTTCAAAGAGACCATGATGCAGAGAAAGTGGTGCTAGTGCTTCCAAGCATAAGCACAAGTCACTATCTATCCAGGAAAAGGGTGAATTTCCATGGTCCAGCACCGGTCAGGTCCCGAGGTTGCCGGACTAGAGAGGTACAACCTGTATAACCAAGTCATTTCTTTTATAAGCATATAGACCTACTGTACAGTATACAGTATTCCTATCAGAACTCTCCTTTTTATCAGTTTAGTGGCAAAATCCAAATTCAAGAGCTTTCAATGTAATTACGGTATTATAATATCAGTCAGGTTTGAAGTACAGTGCTGTACTCTCTATAATTATTTGGATCTTGACTGTTGCTAGTTTGGCGGACAATTTTGGTCTTATGCTCAATATTTGATGCTTACTGCAATGGAGAATTTTTTTTTTTTACGTTACTATGACCAATTTCCATTGAAAAGCAACAAATCATAGCATTACCAATCATAATCTAACCTAACTGTAGTCACTTGTTGTCACGAAGTGAAGTCACAGAGTGACTGGTGGGGAGAATAATCGGGATTTCAGAGGGGCTGGGACAATACCATCTTCAGCCGATAACTTTCTCTCCTGACAAAAATTCTCAACTTGGAAGTTGATTTTTTTTTTTTGCATTTCTACAAAAAAAGAGACTATCTGCATTCCATTAAGCATCACATATTGACAAAAATAAGACCCAAATTGTCTGTTTAGCTAGCAATAGTCAAGATCCAAATATTAGCTGTACTGTTCAGTACAGTACTGTATTAGTATTACCGTATAGACAAAATGGAGAGTAACAGTTCAGTACAGTACAGTACAGTAGAGTACAGTACTGGGTATCACCATCCTAGTTATATGGAAGCAAATTAGTCTGGATGTCTTTCAGTATGAATAACCACCTTGATGATGTGTTTAAAATGTAATGTAATATGTTATACAGTATAGGTGTTGGTAAAAAATATACGGGGGGGTAATTGCAATTTTCCTTCTCTGCTCATTTCAGGATTTTATCACAAACAAACCCTCACCAATGCTGTGGTTCAGAAGAAACGGACAGAACTCTTCTCTAAGGAGGCAAAACGACAAGCTGCTCTCATTACTGACATTGAGAAAATTGAAGTAAAATATTATGGACATCCAGAAGACTGCACCCTTATTATGAACAAAAATATGTCTACTCCTTTCAACTGTGCTCAACGTAAGAAAAGATACTGTACAGTATATGGCTTACTGTACTGTACATAGGAGTGATGTACCAGTACTGTAGTACAGTACATTGTTTAGAGACAGTGCAGTATGATGTTTTAGCACTGTAGTACTGTAAAGTTAGTGCAGTAAAACCTAATTAAATTATGAAGTTATTTATACAGTAGTAACTCCTTGTGATAATACAGTACCAAATTTCAAAAAATAAATTTACTAATGTGGTAAATGAAGTTGAATTACAACCCACCCAAAGTTCACACACAGGTCACCCTTGCTTATCCTGACCTCACAAGAACCAGATTCACACTTTATGGTTTACTTTCTACTACCCATATGTCACTTTCCTGTCATCTCTAAATAGGTAAAACACTTAAAGAATCCAGGGAATTGCCAGAGAGTCCATTAAATTGTAAATTATTTTATTACCTATAGGCAGTCAAACTGTGTGGAACTTATGTGATGTTAATTTTCTTTAAACATACAATAATAGGTAATTACTGCACTGGACATGTTTTCCACCCCAAAAAAAGTTTTTAGAAAACATAAATACTGTACTGTATTAAATACAGTATCAGAAATAAAAAAATGGTAAGTTATATACAGTATACTAGTGTAAAACTGTAAATAGTGTAGAGTTATTGAGGGTGGACAGCAGCCTGGAAAATCTGGAAATTGCTTGGAATTTGTTTGTATACCTGGAAAAAGTTCATTCTGAAGATGATTGTTAAGGAGTGCATAGGAAAATTATCTACGTACTGATAAACCTTTCAAAATTAGGCTATAGAATATAGATATACAGTATACGCATGGTTTCACTGCTGTTTTCATTAATGAATATCACTTCACTCTTTGTTTTCTGTGTTATATTTCCTGCACAGTATTGGAATATTATTCATTTCTGGAGAAAACCCCCTATGGGGTACTCAGATGGAATCTTTATTCATCAGATACTGTATACAGTATTATTTTTGTAATTTGTACCATAATAATGCCCAAACGACTTAATTTGTCATGAAAATGGCCTGAAAAATCTGGGAAATGTCTGGAATTTGATTCCGGACGGGTATCTGCTATCCACCCTGTTATCATAAATCAAGATACAGTACAGTACTGTATCGGTTTACGGTACCTGTACTTTAATATGTTACAGTATTTTTAAATAATCTATATTTTATTAATGCAGTAAAGTATGTGTACAGTAATGAATTAATATTGAAGAACAATTTCAAAAGAGTTTTTAGCATAAACAGGATTTCAGTCAACTGTTCATAATTTTTCAGATAGTTGTATGTCATAATACTGTAATATGGTAATTCCTTATTTACTCTTTGGTAAATACAGTATGTAATAGGAATATAACCTTTATGTATTCTGTACTGTACGACTGAATAATGATGTATTTTTTTATATTATCAGACATAAACCAAATGATCTTAGAAAGATCTGTGGTCGCTGAAGTGGATGGTCAGGTGTGGGATATGCATAGACCCCTGGAAGACAACTGTGGGCTTCGTTTCTTGCACTTTAGACAGGTGAGGGTTTTATGTTACATTTTTTCCAAAGTTACATTGATTAGGATGAGCTGAATTATTTTCCTGGTTTTTACCTCTTAGTCATAGGGCTGATTGGGCACTTTAATCCCATATGTTATAGTGTCATGGTAGGTAAGCAGGAGAAATTTTTCCAGATATTGTAGTTTTTCCAAAACTGTTCACAGTGAGTTAATGCAAATGAATAAGCATACCCAGCATAAGGGATAGGAGTATTACTTGGCTTGTAGTGTATTGGACTGTTTGTATTTTCTTCAAAACTTTTGCACATCTATATAAAGTACCTTATGAGACATGTTGTAGAGTCCCCACAAAAGTATCATTAACCCAGGGATTGATTTAGTTCATGGTTTTATGAGCAGTGTTAGTCCACTAGTTTCAGAACAGTTGATACAATCTACCACAGGATGAGTACTCCAGTATAAACTTTTATCTACTACAATATGTGGATCAAATTATTTGGTAAAACTTTCTTGAAGAGAACTGCCAGAATTTCAAAATAACCCATAATTTAAGTTTTATTCCTGCAGATACTTTATAAGTGTATATATTGTGTATACTGTATTTCAATACCAATACACGTCAATGCACTGGAAAATATATCAAAATTACAATCTGAATGATGAAATGTAAGAAAATTTATAATAACTGTAGTTACATCAGACCTTTTACTGGATTACTGGATAATATCCAGTAAATGCATATCCAGTGGATATGCATTTGATTATAATTATGGGTATAATTTACCATTGGTTCCCATTCGTTCCCACTGGTTGTTTTGACTTTGCATATCACCACCTGTCTCCAGGTGCTGAGTGAAGCACACGCCTTGAGGATATGAGTTCTGTAAAGGGGGTACTCAGGGGTTGCTCTGTTTATTTGAACTAGAAGACTGAGATTTGGGAAAAATTGAACAAGTTTTCTATCTCTGTTTTTCTTCTCACATTGTACATTGGCACCTTCCTCCCTCATTCTGTCTCCAGACATGGCACAAAGTGTGGGATGGTATACATTAAGGATACTAATTGTTCTGCCATTTTAGAGCTGTCTGGAGGAGATACTAAATTTACTACCTTTTACAAATATTTTACAATATTAAGAAATCAGTATATTTTCCCTGCTGTTCTTTTTTGTATGTTTTTCATAATCATATTTTCTTATTTCTCCACAGAATGATCCATATTATGCCAATAAAGCATTTTGGCGATCGGCATCACTAATGCTTGGGGCAGTGTTGGAATCAGTATTCAAAGACAATATATATGTTGAACTTTGCTCCTTTCCCTCTCCCAATGGTATGTAGAGTGAAGTTGATGATTTGCTTAAATTATTCATAGAATAAAGTTAATTTTGACTGAAATCCTTTTTTTCTGCAGAGGCCATAATCAGGCAGTAAGTATCAAGTTGTAATTAGCTATTTATTGACTTAGGTCCTTACCAGGCAGTTATTGGCTTAATCATTTGCAGCTGGTATCAGAATAGAGGACTTGCCTGTAAAAAAAGATGATAGAGTCTTTGCTCTAGTATAAAAATGTGCTGATTGTTTAACCACAACTTAAATAGACCCCTTGTTTATGCAGAGCAACTTTTAAACCTGATATCCACTATTTAGGACTGATAGGTGTAATGGGGAATGAAAGTGTACTGTAATTGATTTCCCAAAAAGGGATTAATTGACCTCTTCTGTTACCTTCCCTTTTTTCCGTGCATCCAAAGTCCATATATCATACCTTTATAATAAAATCAGTTGAATGACTACTGATTTTCTAGTATCCTCATCTTTGCCTCCTTTGATACACTTCTTGTCTTCATACACATCTCAATGATCCTATTACTTTCTTTCTTTCCACTTCTCTGTGGTTTAGTTCATCACTCAGTGTTCCACTTGCTGTCACATTTACTTCCAGTTATAAGAAACACTTTGCTTCCTGCATTTTATCGCCATTGAAGCTAATATTAATGTTTCCCTGTCTTTTCTTTTTACTGTACTGTACTTATTTTCATATTTTAATAGGCACATAAATTATTTAGGGATCCCATTACTAAAGCCAAAGATCAGGAGTCATTTGATTTGGTGTTCAGTGCATATATTCTATCAGTTCAAAAATGCAGTAGAAGTATTGCAGTAACCCATCGTCATTCATGTTTGTACTGTCTAGGCTTACAAGTACTCTACTTACTGTACAGTGAAATCTCGATAATTCGCGGGTTAGGTACTAGAAGACATCGTGAATTATCAAATTGTGAATTACGTATAGTTTCATTGATTTAAATTGAAGTCATTAAATTGGTTCCAGAGGCCAAGAAATACCCATAAATTTCCAAAACTGCCAGTGTGTATTTACATAAGAAACCATAAAAGTTGTGGAAATATAATTTCAATGCTTTAATATGACTTAGAAATTAAAAACAATTTAATATAAATATCACTTCAATGCTCTTATGTGACATAGAAATAAAGAAAATACTGTATAATACAGGGCAAACTTCAATGGTCCAGCATGAATTTTTTTCATGTCATTTTTTGTGCTTCCAATACCTTAAAATTATGTAACAACACTAAACATATTCATGCAGTACAGTATTGTTTGATGGCTTATTTACCATACAGTTTACTGTACATAAGTATACTAGTTAGAATTTTTATGTTAAAATTTTAATGCAAAAAGTATGGGATTGAATGACTGTATGTACTGTTCTGTATGCATAGTATTAGTTTTGGTACGGTAATATATTGACCACCCTTGGTTCGGAAAATTCTATCGTCCAGCTCTGGTCAGGTCCTGAGGGTACCAGATTGGAGATGTTCAACCTGTATAAATATCATTTCATTGCTCGAATCTGACCTAGAGATAAAGAAAATATAAGACTACAAAATAAGAAAAATAAAGAATGAGAAGTGTCTGGCTGGCAGGTGGCTGGAACGGAATATTCGTCTCCATTTCTCTCTGCTGTTGACGCCGGGTTAATGAAACATTATCGTAAAATAGTTTATAAATTTTCCCGAAGAAAAAAAATTCCACAATCAACCCCAGGTGAGTTAATGAGTTGTATTAAATTCCTGGTGCTTTGTTTATATAGATGAACATCTGACCAACCAGCCAACCCCAGTGCCTGGCTGTCTCCATACTGGTGTCACCCAGATGATGTTTATGAGAAGGGCAGGAGCTGTTTATGTAAATACAGAACTAGTTTTTGTACAATAATATATAGTATATGTGTTACTGTCTTTTTTTTATGTATTATGTCTGTAAGCTACAAATAGAAAAGTTCAAAGATTATCCAAAACTTCAAGAGAAAAAGAAAAAAAAAATGATATTTTGGTCATATAATTAGGGATGAGGGATAATAACAGAAATGTTAATGGGCAAAGTTGAGGGTAGGAGGGCTGGAGGAAGGCAGAGACTGGGATGGATGGATGAATGAAATTAAAAACTGGGTCCCAGAGAGATACATAAACTTAAAGGATTGGTCAAAAACAGCCCGAGAACGTTTAGAACGGAGGACTGTGGTCACCAACCCTCAGATATGAGGACGGAACTCTAGTTGATTGAGTGAAAGCAGTTTTTGAACAGTTTGTGTGTGTTTTTTGGTCTCTGGAACCTAATTAATTATTTCACTTTAAATCAATTGATCTCTTATGCGTGATTTGATAATTCAACATGTCTTCTGTTACCTAACCCACAAATTATTGTGACTCCACTACGTATACAGGTATATTTTTTATTTATTTTTTACTTTCATAACCATTTAATAATCTGATGCAAAGAATTAAAAAAAACTTTACTGTATACATTATCATGAAGTGTGATAGTTTATTTAAATTTTTCCCACCAGTACGAAGTGGAAGTTTTGTATATGACGTCGACCTAAAGATAACCAAATGGGAACCTACCAAGGTGAGATTTGGCATGAAGTTTTTGTAGATTTGTTTACTTTATTTCATATACTGTAGGTCATATAATGACAATTTATTAACATAAAAGGACAACATAAGATTATTCATATTTTTGGTTTACTTAACATTGTGTGTTTTACATTGCATTTGTTTCATATTATAGGAAGAATTGCGTATTTTATCGGGAGAAATGGTGAAACTAGCCATGGCCAGCCATCGTTTTGAGAGATTAGAAGTAGATGCCAATTTGGCTCTAAAGATTTTCTCTGACAACCATTTCAAAAGGAATCAGATTCCCCACATTGCTGCACAGAGTTCTTCAGGTAATGTTGTACAATAGCATATAGAAGATTGTGAATTATATTACATTTACACTAGGGATGCACCAGAACCATATACTAACAGTATCAAGTTTTGGCCAGAACTGGAACTTATGGTGTTATAGCAATAAGGTTAACCTTCTGCTTCTGCAGTATTTTATTGAAGATAATATATATCACATTCTCAGGTTTAGTGTGTTCTCTCCTTTTTCACAGTGGACATCAGAAATTCATCATCATTATGCAGTATATAATGTTGCATATTTTTATTTTCTATTTATTAAATACATCAGGTGTCATGTACAGTACAATAAATAGGGTTTAAGATATACAGGATATACAGTGGTCCCTCGGTTTACGAACGCCTCGGTTAACGAAATTTCGGTTAACGAATTACCTTCCATAAGAATCTTCACTTCGGTTAACGAAAAAATTTTGGTTAACGAATTCCTTACGAATTTTTCCCAACATGTTTTCGCCTGCTTTCGGCTGCTCACCAGCTGTAGTATTAGTCCGCCAATACAGTAATCGGTTCTAGGGATTAAATTCGATACCATTTGAGTAAATATCAAGGTTGTACTATTCAATACTTTTCCAAGTCTTATATTAAAATTTGTAGTCATTTTAACTATTATTTAACATAATTGAAGTACAGGGAACTAGTTTTTAGCGTGCCAAACACCTACTTGACACACCCAAAATGGCTTCAGTGTGTGTCCCTGCTCAGTGGAGGAAGCATCTTGCTTGAGACTCTCTTGAACATAAACTATTTTTACGTTTTTACAGTACAATTTTTGGTCATTCTGAAGTTTATTTTACATACTGACAATATGTAATGCAGTGCAGTGTTGATTTGAAGAAAATAATCTTGAATTACACCAAGTGAACTAAAATTTTATGGGTGAAATGGCGACTTGAAGCATGGGGAGATTTCTCTTCTACCCCAATGCCTTATCTTCTCCCTTCTCCTCCACCCCCACTTCTAATTCCCATCATCATCATCAACCAGGAGCCTTCTACATGCACACCTCAAAGTAAGTGTACTTTACTGCATTTATTTTTAGTTTGTATGTAATTTTTGGTGAGCTGGAACCAATTACCCAAAATCCCATTGAAACAATGGTTTCGGTTAACGAACGACCTTCTGGAACGAATTGTGCTCGTTAACCGAGGGACCACTGTACAGTAATAAATTTTTGGCTACTTATACATCAATATTCATTAACCATTCATTACTTTTTTTAAGCTGTATTATCCATTAGAATTCTATTTTAATTTATGAAGCAGTAACCAGTGCCACTATGAAAAGTTCCGGTTCCGGCCTGTTATTTTACCGAAGTTCTGGCCAGATCCAGAACTTCATACAAATTAATGTTCTGGTTGGAATTAAGGAAGTAAGTTCCAGTGCATCCCTAATTTACACACCAATAATGAATATGGAATTATTATAATAATAATCAATTTAAATGGGAAAAAAAGAGACTAATATGAATGTTTCTGTAATTCAGTTTAGTGGAAAATGACGATTAGCTGTAATCTCAATGTGCTAATAGGTTTAGTTTTAATGGGCTCTAAACTTAATGGCATATTAAAATTAGTGCCCTTTGATGGCATATTAAGTTTGGGTGACTCAAACATAAAGGTACATTAAGATTAGGAACTTGGTGGTCTTATTTTATTTTGTGGCCAATTTCCACACTTGTATGTGTTTGCTGTGATTATATGATGGTAACTCCCTATGTTGCACTTTCTCTTGCAGTCACTCTGAGGTTATTTCTCACAACCTGTTCTTGTGTCTTTCTTGGCCTACCCCTAGTTCTACAGTGTTCTCCATGACATTCAAACTCTTACCTCTCTGGACCCAGTTGGTCTCCATTCTCTTCACATGCCCAATTTATCTCAGCTTACCTTTACACAAAAGTTGCCAATTTTTTCACTACCGAGCTGCCCTCTTAACTCTGAGTAGGATTCCTTATCTTTCATTGTCACATTACACATCAGTCTCACTATTCTCATTGCAGATTGCATCATATTTTTGGTAGATAACACAAAAATAAAATGACTAATCAGGGAGACATTAAGTGAGGACTGCTGCTTGTACAGTACTGAAGCTGTTTTTAGTCCATATTTTACAAATTGCCTCTAATGACAAAATAGATAGTTAGGTTAAATGAATGGAATATCTTCTAATCACTTTCTCTTTCAGGTAATACTGTGGTGGTATACAGAATGGGGACTTTTGTGGAAATAAGTTGTGGGCCAATGATTAGCAATACAAGTCATCTTGGCAAAGTTTCAGTGGCATCTGTACATCCCATAGAGACCAATGATGGGCAGCTGTTTCGTGTTCAGGGAGTAGCCCTCCCTAGAGGATTTATGGTAAGTGTTAAAGATATAAGTCTACATATATATTTGTAACATTGGAGCGGATGAAGGGTTTTTAAACTGTGTTGATAGACAGGTGACATGTAAGAAGAGGGAGATTGCTCATTATTTGGCAGAAGCAAAGGGTAAATGAAAGGTTCAAGGTGAAAGATTCAAAGAGGTGAGAACATATTGTTTTAAAAGTTGACAAACTGAAGACTGAAATATTGTAGTAATATGAAAATAGTTTTAGGAAGATTTGAAGAGGTTTGGGCAGTAAAAGAGTCCTGTTGTGGAAAGTGCAGATGAGGTGTAAGGGTATAAGTGAATAGAGTTAAAGGGATTTGGCAAGGTGTTACGTTATTCTTGTTTAGGAATGTCCTTATGTGTATCGACTTGTATGCTTTTAAATTTCACAAATATAAGTACAATACAGTATTAGACGATATGAAGGGATTTAAGTACCTGTGATTATTTACATTTCAGCTGAACCACTTCTCATATGGGCTGTTGGAGAAGAGAGCACAGAGACTGGTGAGTAAACTAATTATGTTAGTCGTATTTATGCATCCATTCATTGAGCAAATTTTGGTGCATGACAAAACATTCATACTCTGCAGTACAGTGTAAAGAGAATAAATTTATTTTTCTTATATGGCTGTGATTCATTACTGTTTTCAAGAGTAATAAATTTTCATGTATTGTACAGTACAAGGTAATCCCTTGCCTACCATTGTTTTTTAATATCTATAATTTATATTTCCTGTACTTTGTACACCATTTTATCAATTACACTATCTAGTTTCAAGTACAGCTCCTCCCCGACTTACGAAGGGGTTAGGGACCCAAATCCAGGTCATAAGTCGAAATGGTTGTAAGTCGAAAATGCTTAAATAATACATAGAAAATCTAAAATGGGTGTCTCTTTTTCTTCTCAGCACCACAAAACTCTCACTTTTAAGCTTGCCAGCCATTTTAAAGTGAATTACAAACGAAAATTTTGTCTGTGTACTAACGTTGGGACTCGAAAATACGTCATTTGACAAAATTTTGGTATGACTGAGGCAGGTCGTAAGTGCGGGTGGTCGTAAGTCGAGTAGGTCGTAAGTCAGGGAAGAACTGTACAGTATTCATGGGAATGCTTGCTGGATCACGTCTATCAAGTGGTTCCTCTTGTTTACTTCACTTTGTATGTTCCTCAAATATCAATTTGTTATCATCAACATTGTCTAGGTCTTCTTCCTTCTTGGCTTTTTAAACCAATTTGCTTATTTTCTCCCATTAAATTAAATGCAATACGGTACAGTTATCACGCCTAATTGGGACCGCACCGAGTGCGTGATAACGAAAAACGCGATAACGAAAGTACAGAACCTATGGGATTTATTCTAATTGGTTCCAGGCACCCAAGATCCAACCCCAATTTTCCCATTTTACAACCATTTAGACCCACTAAAGATATAGATAATGTTATGGGAAGTATCAGAAACACACATACGGTAGGCATGGCTAGGTTTATTACAAATTGATGAAAAGTGTTCGCTCAATAGTCCACAAAACATGTAGCTATGCTTTCTTTATTTGAGTCCCCCGTCTGAAGAGTCTGTTTTCTCATCGCTTCAGGACACCTGAGTCCTCCGTTTTCTCTCAATCTTAGAGTGCACCCGAGACTTCGTTATTCTTTAGTAATGACACAGAATTTGAAATTGCAACTTAGGGTTGCAATTGTTGAGGCAATTTAGATATGTCTGATTACAGTTGGAACATTCAAGATCCATTGTGAGTGATGTTGAAAGTTTCAACTGTCTTTATGGTTGGTAAAACTTGTCAAGTAAGTGAGTGTCAAGTCTGTCAGTATGAGTGGCATGTGTGAGCGCTTGTGTCTCTACAACCGCTTTCAAGTTTTGTTACCTCCATCTATTTTCTTTCAGCAAATGTGTTATTGTCAATTTGTAGGTGAAAGATTTTATCCTCAATAGATGTAGGTGAAGCAAGGGGGTAACAATACACCTGGAGGCAACTGCGTGATAACTAAATTCTCTGCCTGAAATATGCGCTATAACAGCAGATGTGCAGATTTGGATGGAGGCGTGATAACGAAAATTGCGATAACCAAGTGCGCTATAACCAAGGGATGACTGTACTGTATGGCTTTCAATTGACCTGCAATAATCATAACTTAATTTAACACCCTAAGGGTTGGCTGATACATGCAAGCATAAAAATGGCCGTAAAACATTGATGAGGACGAGGATGAGGGTTGTGGGGTCAGGGTAGCAGCCACATCTATTGTGGTCTGTGTGCAGCCACCTTGCTAACTAATTTATGTCACATAATATGAAAACATTTATTATATATTCTACCAAATTGAAGTAAATTTATTTATTTTCAATGTATTATACAGGTATGTACTTATCTTGTAACATGAATGAAATTTAGATTAATGCAGTAATATACAGGTACAATACAGTACTGTATTTTGTTTTGAATTTACTAAATTTCTCAGTGCTATTAAAGATGTTCGTTAAAGTACTGTACAGTTCTGTACTTACTAGTATAAATAGAAATTGAAAATAAATTAGTCTAACTCTAATAGAACCAAATAAATTTGAAAAAAATGGGAGAAATACAGGTAAAATCTCCATATACGAGCTGTCTATTTATGATATTTCGCTTTAACAATGGTGAGTTTTAAGACCACTTCCCAATTTACTATAAAAAATATTCACGTGGAAGATGCCCATCATCCGGCCAAACTCTATGATGCGCGGAATACTGTTTAACAATTGGGATGCGTTCATGAAAATCCCAGAAATATTAATGGGCGAAGTTGAGGGTAGGAGGGCCAAAGGAAGGCAGAGACTGGGATGGATGAATTAAATTAAAAAGTGGATCCCCGAGAGATACAAAACCGTGGAGGATTGGTAAATACAACCTGAGAACATTTAGAGTGGAGGACTGTTGTCGCCAACCCTCAGATATGAGGATGGTACTCTGATTGAATGTGAAATGATCGCTAAATAAGGGATGTGATAAATAATATCCTTAACGAGGAATAACATCTATGGAGATGGTATGTAATTGTGTAGCAGTCTTCAACTTGCTACCCAGCAGCACTCAGAGCAGGTGAGGCTGAGCTGTGAGTGAAGTTATTGTTCAACACATAATTTCAGGTAGATACAACTACAGTATATGTAATTTCTTCTTTTTTTATTACTCTTATACATGCACATACAATCGTTCATACAGTATACTAAAAAATAATATTAAAAAATAATTATCATAAGGTCAGAAACATAAAGGGAATCAACTTTTCTTTGTGCCAGCTGTGAACTATGTTATGGTTATTTTTCATCACATAATTTGAGCTAAATATACATTATTTATTTATTTTTTATACTCTGTCACATGCACACATAATCATTCATACAGAATGTGCAGAAAAAATAAAAGATGATTATCATTAGGTCAAAAAAATACCATAAAATAAACATTTCTTACATCCATGGGAGTTCGCATTAAAAATGTTGAGTCTACCCTCAAGTCTACCCCGTTCTTTATTAATAACAAAGCATGGAGTAGACCGAGGGTAGACTCAACATTTTGAATACAGTACTACATTTGTTTTTGATTATTTGCGAGAGGATTTTCCCATTATAGGCATCACCCGCGTTACGGAAGGGTTCCGTTCCCGGAAAATTTACCGTATCGCGAAATTCCGAAACGCGAAACCTATTTTCCCATTGACTTCCATTATAAAACTGGAGATGCGTTCCTAAGGAATTTTTTCGGCCCCCAAAAAGTAATTCAAGCACTTTTATTAATGAAAATAAACATTTATAAACACATACAATACAGTACTCTGTACATTAAATAATTTATGATATACCTTTTTAAAACACCAATTTAGGGGTTAATATTGCATTATACAGCTATGTGTATGTTTATTTGAGTGCCCCGTCACAGGAGTCCGTTTTCTCTCACTTCAGGACTCCTGAGTCATCCATTTTCTCTTAATCATAGAGTGCACCAGAGACTGTTATTTCTTAGTAGTGACACAGAATTTGATATTGCAACTGGGGCTGCAATTGTTGAGGCAACTTACCAGGTAGGTATGTCTGATTACAGTTGGAATATTCAAGATCCATTGTGAGTGATGTTTAAAGCTTTAACTGTCTTTATAGTTGGTAAAACTTGTCAAGTCTGTCAGTCTGAATGGCATGTGTGAGGCCTTGTGTTTGTTGAAATTTACCCCAGTTTCCGTAAGGGCGGATTTACGCACCATAACGCGAAATTATTGGTCATAATTTACAAATTCCGTAAGAGCGAAATTCCGTAACGCGGGGGATGCCTGTATTATATATTTGTACTGTATGTGTTTTGTGTGTGTGTATCTACACACACACACACACACGCACACACTTACATAAAATACAGGTAAAGGAAATTACTGCCTATAGAATGAATGGCTCCCTGTCCCGGCGGTGAAAATGCCGGCAACTTTAAAACTACCCACAGACATTCTTGGGTACATCCAGGGTGTCATCCGCGAATAATAGAGGACTGCGAAATAAAAATCCGTGAATTATTCGGGCGTACTGTACATTATTTTTTTTTATACTGTTACATGCTCACACAATTGTTCATAGAGAACGTGTAAAATTAAATAAAAAATAATTATTGTAAGATCAAAAACATAAAGGGAATACACATTTCATTCATGCACTTGAATTAGCCCTCAGAGGGGAGGAGGAGAGGCGTGGGGGATCTCTCAGCTGTTCTCTGTCTTGTGTCCCCTGAAATGATTGCTTAATAGTAATGCAGTATTGTATTTGTTTTTGTTGTTTTTATTTATTTTTCTCATTTACTGTGTTTGTGAAGTGTTTCAATCTGTTTTGTGACTGAAGTGAGCAGTGCAACTTTGAAAATGTCTAGCTAGCTGTTGCTGAAGGCTTGACATTGTGAAACAGCCAGGCTTGATGTGATCAGTGATGTTTAATTGTTTTATATTTATTTTATTAGTGTGGGAATATTTTTTTGGTGATATATGTTTGTGTGTTGGACTGGTTGTTTACGTATCCTATTGAATCCCATGTTATAATGAACTCAATTTACGATATTTCAATTTGCAGTGGGGTTTTCAGGAATGTTACCCCATCAAATCGAGCTTTACTTGTGCAGTAAACACAAAGACACATGCTTCATACATGAGTGTGCATGCTCTGAGTAACAAAGAAGTGCAAGCAGCTGCCAGATGTATGAAGCAAGCAGAACCGAATCTACTCTGATAGACCTTGCTCTTACTTGTATGTTCTCTACACAGAAGTAGACTTTCCTATGATTCTTGATGAGACTGAAGCAGCCAGTCAACCATCAGAGGCAGATTGAGGCAGCCAGCCAACCACCAGAGACAGACTGAGGCAGCCAACCACCAGAGGCAGACTGAGGCAGCCAGCCACCAGAGGCAGTGGTTGGCTGGTTGTTGAGCTTCCTTTTAATTGGTCTGCTGATCCTTCTGTTTTTGATGTTTTTCCTCGTGGAAAAAACATCTATTGTTTGTTGATCTCTCTTATTTTCTTCTTTTAATACATATCCTTGTAGCACCTCAGGATATCCTCTCTTACCTTAGTCACTCTATGTAGATAGAAAAAGATAACACTGCTCTTTGTATTTTACAGAACTCTGGGCGTATTCCAGTCATCCCCACTGTAGAGAGTCTGCCACCACAACAAGAGTTATCAGCAGCCTAGTTTTGACATCAATTATTTTATTATTTACACCTCTTCATCAGTAGAATCTGTTTTTATTTCATCATAAAAATTTTTTTTATTTGTATATAAAACGATAAAGTCTATAAATACAGTACAGTACTGGTAGTGGATTTCTTTTTATCCTTTACCCTTAAGCTTAGGGTCACGACATCAAAGGTCTTTTGATCTTTCACGGACTTATTTGAATTAAAAGGATGGGCCTGGCCAGATTATATTGCCAAGTCGGTATTTATCTTTCACACACACACACATAAAAGCCTCCCAGTCTCTTCTCAGCTTTTGTGATGTAGGAATCACACTCTTGGAGTCGACTTACTCCACCATGTGTTTCTACCCACCAACCCTCAAACACAAATTTAGTATCGTGATCAATTACTGGACTAGTAATACAGTACAGTAATGATTTTGAATTGTGTAAATAGTAGTAACATAGTAAAACAAGTGTCCTGTACCTCATACTGCCTATAAATTAGTGTTTACCTGTTACAAAAGTACTACTCTGTCACATACACACACACACGCCATTTCATGAGCATTCTCTTTCTCTTCGTAACCCCTGTGTTGCCAACCTGTAGTAAGGACATGTATTTATTTCCTGTTTATATCATGCATGGCCAGTTTGTAAGACTAGAATTGCTTCTTTTTTCTTTTCTTTTCCCAAATATACCCAGGTGGGGTATATTTAGGTGTACTGGTCTAGTGCATCGTTCCATGGTTATCATATCTGTCTTTGATCTTGTAGCTCTACAATTATTGGTTAGTATCAGTGTTGCTACTTAAAATATTATTTTTTTTTTTTACCTTACATTGAGAAGATATCATTAATGCTGACATTATACTCTATTTTGGTGACTGAAGTAATTTACGCTACTTTTATGACTGTCAAGTGCTTTGCCCTTGTTATTGTGAACATCATGTGAGTAGTGTCTGCCACTATCATTGTTTTTGCTTTATCATTGGTTTCTTTTTTCTCCTTACAGTTACAAGAGATCACTAACGATCAAATTGTACTCACTTTTTGTAAGAAGTGTTTTGGCTCTGTTCATGTGACTGAAATGCTTTCACTCTGTTTTTGTGACTGAAGTACTTTTGCTTTGTTTTTGTGGCTGAGAAGTGAGCAGTGTAATTTTGAAAATGTTTAGCAAGCGCATTGCTGAAGATCCTGCTTGCATCTGGGAAGGCCAAAGCACCCAGGAAAACACTCTCTGGAGGTGAAGCTTGACATTATGAAACAGCATGAGAGAGGTGAAGGAACGTACTACAGTATATTGCCTGCGCTCTTGGCCTGGTTCAGTCAATGGTGTCTACCGTCATTAAAAAGGCACCAGAAGTGAAGGATGCAGCACAGAACATGAGCCCAGTCTCCATTTCTAGGTCATAAAAGAAGTGTGAGCCTATCATGGAGAGGATGGAGAAGCTACTCCAAGACTGGATTCAGGACCAGATTCGATGCCACTTGCTTCTCTCCACAGCTATCATTATGGCAAAGGCGTGCAACATCTAGACAACGCTAAAGACAGAGAGCGGTGAGAGCAGTGGTACTGAGGTCTCATTCAAGGCAAGTCCTGGGTGGTTCAACTGTCTCAAGAAGCGTGCCAATTTCCACAACCTTCGTTTAACTGGTGAAGCAGCCAGTGCTGACGTCGTGAGTGCCAATGCCTTCCCAACACTCCTGAAGGCTAAGATGGTGAAAGGAGGATACAACATCGAGCAGGTCCTAAACTTCAATGAGACGGGACTTCAAGGACTTTTCTGGCCAATGAGGAGAAGACTGCGCCAGACTACAAGGTTGCAAAGGACTGCCTTACATACTGCTTGGAGACAATGGTGAGGGGGACCTTAAGTTGACTGATGCTGGTGTACCATTTGGAAACCCCTTGAGCTCTTAAAGGGTTTATTAAGGAGCACCTCCTATTCATCTGGCATTCCAACAAGAAGGCATAGGTCACAATTTGTTGTGCCAGAGGTATGTGACTGGCTACCTCTCCAAGCACCTGAAGGAGTATGTTGTCGAATAGAACATCGCCAACATGTTTACCCTTATCCTTGACAATGCGCCTTCACACCCACCTCTGATTGGTGAGTGGACTGACGTCACTGCTGTTCCCGCCCCCCCAACACCACCTCATTCATCTAGTTAATGGATCAGGACATCATCACAACCTTCAAATCCTACTACTTGAAGTGGTTGATGACGTAGCTGTTTGAGGCGACAGATGGAGAGGGAAAGCCAACCATCAAAGAATTCTGGCACAGCTACACCATCAAGCATGCTATACAGAATATCAAGAAGTCATGGAAGGAGGTCACACAGAGTTGCAGGAATGGCATGATGAGGAAAGTGTAACAGGAGTGCATAAACAACTTAGGTAGCTTCACCGATGTTGTAACTGTATACCACAACATTGCTAGCATCTCCAAGGAGGCCAATAAGGGGAATGTGGCAGAGGTCTTGGAGAGCCACTCTGAGGAACTCGGCACTGAGGCAAGCAGTGGAGGAGTCAATGGGTGAGGAAAAAAACCCTGCACCCATGACACTGTTGAGCACTGCCATTGAATGCGTGAGTTCTACCATGTATCTGCTGGCTGAAAATGACCTCCAACTTCAACAGGAGTTCTTCTGTGAGGGCAATTGTGGAGAAGGTCCATGCTTTGCAACAGGGAGCTGAACCTGGAGAAGGAGACATGCCAGAAAACAATCACCTCCTTTCTCAAGTCACAGTCACAACCCTTGACTTTTGGGGTTACCAGCCATGCAGGGTTTTCTTCATCTGACACCTCTCCAGTTCCACCCAAGAATTTCACCTTCTTTAACGCCAAGCCAAAGCCTACACCCCCAGTCAGAGTGACGGTCTCCACTCCACCATCAAGAGTCCCCATAGCCTCGAAGGGGACATGTGATGACGACCAGGCTTGTTCTTAATGATGTGGTGAGGGTTGTTTAAATGTGTAGTAGTAGTGTAGGAATTTTATTTTTGATAATATGGGCGGTGTCGGACTGGCAGGGAATGTATCCCATTGAACCCCATGTGATAATGATCCTGATCATTAAAATTGGAGTAAATATCAAGAAGGTTGTACTATTCAATAATTTTCCAAGTTTTATATTAATTTTTTTAGTCATTTTAACACTTATTTAACATAATTGCAGTACAGGGAACTAGTTTTTGGTGCGCCCATCAGCCACTTCACTTACCCACCAAGGCCTCAGTTTGTATCTGTTCAGTAGAGGAAACATCTTGCTTGTGGGTCTCTTGAACACAGAGTATTTTTACATTTTTACAGTACTGTACAATTATTGGTCCTTCTGAAATTTATTTAACATTGACAATATATAGTGCAGTGCAGTGTTGATTTAAAGAAAATAATCTTGAATTGCACCGAGTGAACTTAAAAACTTTATGGGTGAAATGACGGCATCAAGCATGGGTGATTTCTCTTCCACCCCCACTTCCTTCTCTTCTCCCTTCTCCACCCCCACTTCTAATTCCCATCATCATCATCATCATCAACCAGGAGCCTTCTACATACACACCTCAAAGTAAGTGTACTTTACTGCATTTTTTTTTTTTTTACTTTGTATGTAATTTTTGGTGAGCTGGAACCAATTACCCAAAATCCCATTGAAACAATGGTTTCGGTTAAAATTTTTTTTGGTTAACGAACGACCTTCTGGAGCAAATTGTGTTCGTTAACCGAGGGACCACAGTGTATATATATATACCTGTATATATATATATATATATATATATATTTAAACAACTACGGTACAATAAATATTTATTTTCCCAAGGATACTCGTGTTATTTTTACAATACGGTACAAGTAATGGCATGAAAAATAATTGGAGGAAAATTAATTATGACTTTCCTTATAGTAAAAAAAATAAAGAAGGGATAGCAAAACATGCATTTGGCCTTATGATTTAACGACAAGATTACAACGTGAGGATCATAATATAGTACTGTAGCATATTAAGTCAAGCTTGTCCTAACCTTAAACTAAAATTACCCTTCTATCGGTTCTAACTCACGTTTTCATTAATTATATGATACGGGGATTTTTTGAATGATTTTTAAGAACATAAATAATATATCAGTATCTGTCATTGTCTCTCCCTTGACATAGCTGTAAGTACAGTACAGTACTGTACTTATTTATCTTCAAGAGGGAAACGTTTTTGCCTTTACAATTATATAATAATTTCCTTTGAAAAGAAAAGAAAAAATAATTAAATGAAACTTGTTTTAATGACCATCAAATATATTCCGAATAAACATTTAAACTTCTAGTTTTATGGCGACAGTTCTACATTACATAATGATCAGAAGCACTTCTTGTGGACAATGGATGGACCTGATTCGTTATACTCTTCCTTTGTGATCAACAGCTGCTGGAAAGGGCCGAGGGAACCCAGGATGGAACCACCGATCCATACTGAGTACTTGCGCTCTCGGGGTGCAGTAATCTTGACTTTCATGGTGGATGGTGCCAGGGAAGTGATTTCCTTAAGTAGCCTGTCGACAATACCAGGGTACATGGTGGTACCACCAGACAAAACCACATTGGCGTAAAGGTTCTTGCGGATATCTACGTCAGACCTCATGATGCAGTTGTAAACATATTTGTGAATTCCGGCATTTTCTAAACCAAGGAAGGAGGGCTGGAAGAGAGCCTCTGGGCAGCGGAACCTTTCATTACCAATTTTTATAACCTGACCGTCAGGAAGTTCGTAAAGGTTCTCGAAGATGGTACTCTTGTTTGAGGCAGCCATCTCCTTTTCAAAATCGAGACAGACATAGCAGAGTTTCTCTTTGATGTCACGAACAATTTCTCGCTCAGCAGTGGTTGTGAAGTTATAGCCACGCTCAGTCATGATATTTATAAGATATTCTGTCAGGTCACGGCCAGCCACATTTAGACGTTGTAATGCATGGGGAATGCAGTATCCCTCATAGATGGGAACAGAGTGCGTCACACCATCACCAGAGTCTAGGACAACACCTGTAGTACGACCAGTGGCGTACAGGGAAAGCACAGCCTGGATTGAAATGTACATGGAGGGAGTGTTAAAAGTTTCGAACATGATCTGAGTCATCTTCTCACGGTTGACTTTAGGGTTGAGGGGAGCCTCTGTCAATAGAACTGGGTGTTCCTCGGGAGCTACAAGCACCTCGTTGTAAAAGGTGTGATGCCAAATCTTCTCCATGTCATCCCAGTTGGTGATAACACCATGTTCGATGGGATATTTGAGGGTCAGGATACCTCGCTTTTTCTGGGCCTCTTCACCTACGTATGTTTCTTTAACCATGCCCAACATCATAGCCTGGGGAAGGTACAGTTTCTGGTTACATTATATAGTAACAAAAAATCTTAACTTTATA
>NW_024734940.1:10908485-10980985 GCF_018991925.1 Homarus americanus | reverse complement strand
CTATGACCAGTAAGTTGGCGTCAACATGTGGACCAGAGGCATACAGGCTACAGCTGCTAGCTATATAGTAAGTGACACTCGGGCCTCAGCAACACATCTTATTAATAATGGGTTCAGTTTTCAAAGTACCGGGTATTCCCTCCTGCTATTATGTATCAGCCTGAAAATTTTATTATTTTAAATGGACTTTGTCACTTGTCACTTTAGTTGCATGTGGCATCAATGATCAACAGGTTAGTACACGGCTGTCGCCCCTCTGGCCAGTGTTTTTGCGTTACTGATTACTCAGTTGTATGGTGAGTTGCATGACTTGTTAACATTAGAAAAATGTCGATCACGGAACTTCTTATTTATAGAGTATTTACAGCATATAGGGATACAATATAGCAAAAAAAAGATTCGGCAGTTTATGAGGAAATCGCTACCACCAAAGTTGTTCGATTTCGTTTTTCCACATGTTCTTATTATAGTAAGTATTTTAAAAGAGGCGACAACTTTTTATTTTAATTATTATAAGGTTTTTGATATGCAAAAACTGATCATATGACACTAAAATGTCTACGTTTTTTGTACTCGAAGAAATTAATTATTTGCCGTAAATACTCTTCCGTTTGTTTGCTTACAAGTTACAAATTTACACAGACCAAGTTAGTCCTAGCGCATTATCACGTACACAAAAAACAAAGTTGCTTTCATAAGTACCATATGTCCAAATAATTACTTTCTGTTTAATATAGAGGGGGGGATGGGTCACTCCCGACTAGTAGGAAGTTAGTTAAGGTTAGGTAGGTTTCTTTGGTTGGTTAGGTAGGTTTCTTTGGTTGGTTAGGTAGGAATCATTGGTTGGGGTTAATATTCGCCCATTTGTTGTCCGCAGGTTCCCGCTATGTATCGCTGAGGTTATATTCTTCACATAAGTCACTTGTCTCCGCCTTTCTCCTTCTTGTAGGTTGGTTCCTTTGGTACGAGAATAGGTTTCTGTGTGTTTTTGGTGTTTTACTCAAATCTGACCTCCTTTTTGTGCAAAGTAGCAGTTTCTGTTAAACATTAAAATATTATTATGGAGGTCAGATTTGATTAAAACACCAAAAACACACAAAAAACTATTCTCGTGCCAAAGCCTGAGGACAGCCAATAGACCTTGGTTGGTTCTATTAGGTTCTAGTAAATGTCGACTGTAGAAAAAAATAAGAAAATCGAACAACTCCTGGTGGTAGCGGTGTTCTCTTACATTACCAAATATTCCATTACGTTTCCGTCGTAAATTTATATTTGTCGAGTATTTTGAACTTCCGATTTCACACAGGAACTTACTGTATATTTTGGCGGGAAACTGTTTACTTCTGCTCAACCAATCAACGTGAGTCTCGGTGTCGAGTGACTGTCCCGCCAATCAGCGTTACTCTCGATGCCAAGTGATTCTCCTGTGTATCACTTTTTACTTTTATTCTCTTCGCCACTGATCGGCTTGTTAGCCGCTTGGGCGATCGGTCACGTCTCTGTCATCTTAGTTTTTTAATTTTAGTTGGCTAATGGCTTGTCGCAAGATGGCTTCTCTGCACAGGTGTTCTTTCTCAGCTTGGCAAATCATTCATCATGTATTTGAAAACGAAGACGCTGCCTTTGACATTTTTAAGGCTCATGGTATTCTGCCAACCTCTGTGAAGTGCTACAGGTATTTATAAGCAAAATATAGAATGATTGTGGGAGGATATAAGGAATTTGGTGCTTCGTGCCAGCAATAAGAAGGAACATTACCTAAAATATTTCGCTCTGTACATGTCCCAAACCGAATACAACGATCACAAGACTACTCCACCATTTCCTCCTACAAGTAACACAACTTTATTCTGTAGCATCTGTTAATTAAGGTATTCTTTTTACACAACTGGAGGTCCAAGGGAGCAAAGCCCCCCTGGCTAGGTGAGGTCAAATTCTTCAGGTTAGGAAGTTTTATTACGTTTCGTTTCGTCTTTTTTTTGCGTGTTTTTACCCCCCACTTTCCCTCTACTTCAAAACCCTGACCACTTTGTGTAATTAATATTGTTGGTAATTGAGGGATTCAAACTCCTGTGAATGTTAAAGACATACCATCGCCACATAATTTGCTTTGATAGGTCTTTTCTTATTTTATTTTCATCGTTGAGTTTGGATATGATTTTCATTTCTTGGGTAAATGCTTCGTTTGGTAGATAATCAAGCCCCTAGGCTCGCACTAATAATGGTTGCCCTTCGCGTAACGAAGATGGCCGGCCCAAGGGCCACCTAGGCGTGAATTTGTTTAAGGTGTATAAGCTGTCGCCAACACAACAACCATACCCTAAGTTAACGAGTTGCATGACCCAGTGTCAAGTAATAGTTAGAACATAAGAAAATAAGGAGTCTGCAATAGGCCGGTTGGCCAGTGCATGGCAGCTCCTGTCGAGAGTTACTTCCACTCTCTATCATCCATGAATCTATCTAGCCTCCTTTTGAAACCGGATAACCGTATCATCATTGGGTATGACTTTGCTTGGGAGATTGGTATCCCCGCATCCCCTGAGCAACGCTCTTGTGCATTACGCAGAAGACCCGACAGCAGCACCCTTATCCACTACCTCCTAAGTTAGATGTCCCCACACACAACGCTTCCATGACGCCTGCTGGACCACCACTCCACGACCAGGGTTGCCAACTCGGATTTTCAAATGTCGCTAGGCTGGTACCTAAAAGTAGCTAAATGTCGCTAAATCTTCCATGGAAAGTCGCTAGCTATTATTCCCCCCCTTCAGTAATTTGATGCAAATAATATTTTCATAATGCCGACTATAATGGACGGAGTATAAATAAAATGCATTATGTAAAAATAAAAATATTATTTTTTTTAAAGTTTAATGTGCACACTTACCTATTATTCAATAGTAATTGCATCCCAGTCCTCTTCGTAGTCGTCGGCAGTGTGAACAACTGTAGAGCTGGAAGCATGTGAAGTGCTTGGTTCAGGTTCTCTTGTAACTGTATGCCTCCACAGTCCCTATCTTTCTTAAAATATCACTAGGAAGTTCATAACTTGCACAACAGGTGTTCTGTCTTTTTAACCCATACTTTATTGTAAGAATTGCCTTTAATGTCGATAGTTTCATTTTGTTGCACAATTTTGATTTCACAAAGTTCATATTACTAAATGTGCGCTCTACATCTGCGTTTGAATGCGGAAGAGATAAGGCAGCGAGTGCAATTTCAGCCAGATCATGGTAAGGGTTTTCACCTGTCGCATCTCTGTAATTTGCTACTTCTGACCACAATTTTAGGGTGTTAGATGCATGGACGGGCTGACATCAAGTGATCAGGAAATAGACGTGTCCCTCCTTCTGTACCACGACCCGTTCAAATGTATTAAACTTTTCTTATTATTTATTGTCCCTGTAACCCCGTTGCTCTATATTATGGCTCGAAATTAGGAAAACTGAGTTTTCATGGACAGTCCAAAAGTATCCAGAAAGTCGCTAGATTTCTGTGGATATCTCTAGATTTGCGACAAGTCGCAAATCGCTCTAAAATGTCTCTAGAAAAAAACAAAAAGCTCTAGATCTAGCTACAAAGTCGCTAAGTTGACAACTCTGTCCACGATCCCCTGACGGAGACACGATGATCCTCCCCATACTGGCCAGATATTATGTAAATAACATTGATTATGTGTTAAAGGAATATCCTTCCTTCCTTAGGCTTTAGTAAGTCCCTTTATAATATTTATACTGTATATACTTGTCACACTTGCCAGATGCTTCTGGTGTCATTGTACAGGGGTACCTAGTGACAGCACTAGGATCCCACTTCCTCTATCAAGGAATAAACAATTGAAATTGAATTGACCGGATAACTCGCCAGCCACTACCCCGGAACACGCTCAGCAAATCGATTTATATCCAGGTTCTCAATTACTGCTGGGTAGACAGGCAAATGGCTTAAAAAAAAACAAAAAAATTGCCCATAGTTTCACCCTGTCCGGGGATCGAAGCTGGGACCGTTCGTATTAATTTGTCGGTGAAATTGTATGGCGGCCCGATCCACGCTCAATGTTGTCTTTTTTGGGTGCAACAACCGAGTTGCTCTGTCTGAGCGTACTCTCATGTTTATAAAAAAATTAAATTATGCCATATCCAAGTAAGTTCTTTTTGCTTAATATGCTGCCTCCCGGGTACTAGATAAGGTTAGGTAGGTTGGTGTCGTCTGTAAACAACGCTTCGGCCGCTTGTGTTTCTTAACGACTAGGGTTAGATTAGGGTTAACTTAGAAATAACCCCATTTTAACACTTGCGAAAACCACGAGTGTCCACTGCAAAATAGTGAAATTGCGGCGTTTTTAAATTTATTTTCCATGATTCGGCGACGGGTGTCTCCAATAATTATCCAAATATCTATAACGGTTCATTTGCGACGGCTATGGGGGTCAGATTCTCTTGAAACTACAAAATACATAAGAAAACCCAATTTTTTTTAGTAGTTTTCTTGGTCGCTTTTTCGAATCATTACTGTTGACTTAGATTTGAATATCACTGAGGCTGGTAATTGTGACTATATGTTGATTTTTTTATATTGCTTTAGGGTTAATTATGTTTGAAGCGTAAAGCTACGCTTCAAATAGCTTAGGTACGTACACTTAATACACTGCATTCTCCGAATATCAGTAGTGTGTATGAATGCACGTTACCATAAAGAGACTGACAAAGTTTTGCCAGGCTCGATATCCCCTCCCCTGACTGAGAATAGAGCTGAATGGCTCATTGGCTCCAGTGCTTGGCTTTGAGGCTAAGTTCCACAAATCACCCAATCAATCCCCTGACTGAGACCTGACAGTTAGGTCGGGGTCAACACTCTTATCTGGGTCATTATAAATCTCCAAATCTGAGCTGTGACAACTTCCGGTCAAAGGGGTTGACAATAGTACTAATGTTAACGTCATGGCCTCCTGGGTCAACCTTCCAGGTCATACGTAATAAGGCAGTCCCAGTAAGTCAGTCCTGCAAAAAGCATTATCCTTTCTAATCAATATAAAAGATGTACATTATTTTGTTAAAGTTGTTGTTATAGGCTATTACTGCTCTTCAACAATGAAGATCTTTAAGCGCGTAACAAGGTTAGCAATTACACTAGTCCAACACATAATTTTTTTCTTCAGAGGCTTATTTCTATAACACATCAATCACAACAAATCTACGGCAATGAGCAAGGCTAAATGTAAGTTAAACTGACTATTTTAAGCTTGACTCCCTGTACAGTAGACTGAAAATTTTGCTTATAGTAACAATTTATCTATAAAATTTATTTGATTAGGTTTGTTTATTTTATTCAGTATCAATCATAACAAAAATATACTCACAAATCCAAGAAAAGCATTGTAACGAATCATCTTAGGATTTTCAAAGTACTGTCGGTAGCACCAGGGGGTGAGGAGGTGCTGGTACGAGAGAATAAACCACTAGGACTGGGAGAGATCAGTTGTGACGTTTGTAACACGCACCTGGGCTTTCCTAGCAAGTGAGGTCATTGTGTGAACAGAAAAATCAGGAATCAGCTCAGCTGTGACGTCACAGTACGGTCAGGGTGTTGTGTAAAGAAAATCCGAAGCCAGGCTCGTGACTTCGAAGTCGCAACCGTAACTTTTTTTTTATGGGGATTAGCCCACCCGGGCACAGGTCACTGACCCACATCGGGGCATGGGGAGCGAAAATGTAATAATAATAATAATAATAATAATAATAATAATAATAATAATAATAATAATAATAATAATAATAATAATAATAATAATAATAATAATAATAATAATAATAATAATAATAAAGAACCATAAAGAAATACAAAAATTAAAAAAGATCAAGAATGAGAAACAATATATGTATGTTGTGTTGAGACCCTGCAATTGTGTGTAAATGAGGCAGAAAGTCAGATTAGCAACCTGGGACTTGGTCACAATTTTCGTGATGCCATATGGCAGCAGGGTCTACCATTAGACACATTATGCTTCCAATATCTTCCCAGGCGGTAGTACCTCCCTTTTGGTAGCTGTCTACTACCTATGACGTATTTTATTTTATCCTTTTTGCCATTGGTCGGCCTGTTTAAGTGAGTTAGATATATTGGATATATCCAGTTTGGAGAATATTTACCTTGATTCATTTAGTACAGAGGATTGGTGGACTAATCATGTTTTACAGGCGGTTTAATTGTACCACATTGTGCGTGTCTTTAAACAGAAGCTACTTTCTCTGACCAGACTGAAAACAAGACACTACCAAAAAATGTGCCAGATAGCACAAGTAGCAAGAGTAAAAGTGAGCTGTCGGGCCAGGGAGCGACCTGTTCCCAGCCACACTGACCCTCTCACCCCTGTGGTTCTGTTCCCTACATCCCCTGTTGTTGTAAAAGCCCTCCCTACTTCACCTCGTATTGTTGTGTAGGATGACAGTCTTCCTTCCCCCCGGCTGTTATTAAGGGTCCTTCCCATCCTCACATCCTGTTGGAGTAGGGACCCACCACCTGTGTAGACCCCAGTGCTAGTAGACCTCACCTTAGCACACCATTCAGTATCCTGTTGTTCTTGGTTAGATAGATCTGGCTCTCTTACAATAAAGCCAACGATATTTAATTTTTTACAGCGGTCACTCCATAAATTGGGAATGTCAGTGTTACTGTAAAACCCGACACGTCGCTACACGTTTGTACTTGTTTACTAATGTGACCCTCAGTTAAAGTATGAATGACAGCTAATGTTGAGACATAAGAACATAAGAAAATAAGGAGTCTGCAATAGGCCGGTTGGCCTGTGCATGGCAGCGCCTGTCGAGAGTTACTACCACTCTCTATCATCCATGAATCTATCCAGCCTCCTTTTAAAATTTTCCATCATTCCAGCACTTACTACCAAGTTGCTAAGCTTGTTCCACTCGTCCACCACCCTATTTGTGAACCAGTTCCTTCCTATCTCCCTCCTAAACCTAAACTTATCCAACTTAAATCCGTTGCTACGAGTCCTATCCTGCTCGGATATTATAAGAACTTTATCTATATCTCCTTTATTGATTCCTTTCACCCACTTAAATACTTGTATCATATCTCCCCGCACTCTTCGTCTTTCTAGGGAATGCAAGTTTAGTTTCTTTAATCTATCCTGATATGGAAGGTTTCTAAGTCCCGGAATAATTTTCGTCATTCTTCGCAGCACCGACTCCAGTGAATTGATATCCATTCGATAATAAGGGCACCAGAACTGAACAACACAATCGAGGTACGGCCCGACTAGCGCAAGATATAGTTGCAATATGACCTCTGCACTCTTATTACTTACACTTCTAGATATAAAACCTACTACTTTGTTTGCCTTATTTCGAACATTACCGCACTGTTTTCTAGGCTGTAGGTCCGGGCTTACAAGTACCCCTAATTCTCTTTCACAAGTCGACTTCTCTAGGTTGCTGTTGTTAAGGCCGTATACATTGACAGTATTTGTTCTTCCAATATTAAGTACGCTGCACTTGCTGGTGTTGATTATCATTTGCCATTTTCAGATCACTCCTGCAGTTTATTTAAATCCTTAAATACATGATATATATATATATATATATATATATATATATATATATATATATATATATATATATATATATATATATATATATATATATATATATATATATATATATATACATACATGTGTGTGTGTGTGTGTGTCAAATAAAAGGTTAAAATTTATTATTATTTTATGGTTACATACATACATACTGTAATACTGTATACATATTGTAATTTCCCAATCATGCTATTACTCTGCCAAGTATTATGTAATTTACTGTTTTATAACATCTATCATATATTTCCCCATTTGGCAATCTTCGCCTGTAAAAGTCTTCTGAAAATTGTAGGTTTTCACCTTTTTCTGGAAACATAATTTTCACTAGATACCTTAGCAGGTCCTTTTCTACCAAAATATCAATTGTCGTAGTGTCCAGTAAATGTGGTCAGTTGGCTAGATCACATAGATATTCATCAGCATGCCCGTTAGCGTAGGTAGAACTGTCCATTTTAAAAGCTTAAGTTTTTTGTCTTCAGTACTATCGTCTTCCTCAGCTTGAATATGACCCACACTATCACCATCACAGTAACTCAGATCCCTTTTTGCACTAGTTTCTGGTATTTTTTAAAACATATTTTTCTAGGGAACCCTTCATTGACATTTCGATTTCTTTTCCTTTTTTTCTGCCTTTTCTCTGCACCCGAGATGTATTTTCTGTATCTGTCTCTATCCCTGCTGGCCATGGTATAATAAAAAACGAGGGCTGTGAACGATAGTAAAATAATGTATATCAACAATTTCGCAAAACACAAGTAACGGACAACTGGAGTTTCGACAACAC
Organism: Homarus americanus; assembly: GCF_018991925.1. NCBI lineage: Eukaryota > Metazoa > Arthropoda > Malacostraca > Decapoda > Nephropidae > Homarus > Homarus americanus. Next base: position 10,972,592 of record NW_024734940.1, on the reverse strand, counting down.
TGACAGGTGACCGCTGGTCAACGTTCTCACTCTTCGACAGAGAGCACAGTCAAGAATGGCATTGTTGTGAGTCCGGCTTAATCTTACCTTTGACCTCTTGCTGGTCACTAATCCTTCAGGTGGTTTCCTGAATCTGGGTTGTAAGGTGAGGTCCGCGTCACTAATTCTGGTGTTGGGTGAGGTAAGGGCCGCGGGACCCGGGGCGGTCGCACCGGTTGCCATACCCTAGGGACGGCTCTTGTAAGAAGTACTCCGTGATTTCTGTTAGCATAAGACAGGATTACACAAAACAATCAGTTTACATCAGCTATGAACGGGTACTTGCTACAACTTCGCTCAGATGGTATTCTCCCCACTTTTGTCATTCAACAATATGAGTTCCATGTCATTACGCGAACATCTTTAGAATGTGCTTACAGCCTTTCAAGCTAGTCAAAAATTTTAGTCTTTCAATTTTTATCATTTTATAGTGGTGGTATTTCGAACATATTCTTAGACGTTCCTGACTTCTTGAACTAACAAAGGTCCTGATCATATCAAATACACACTTTCAACCTAGAGAATTGCAGTAAATGCCACGAGGTCATGGTGGTTCTAGTGTATGGTACCAACAGGCAGGAACTCAATATATCCAGTAGAGGTGTAGAGATAAGGGACGCCACCGCCTTTCAGTCTGAGACATCGAGACCATTTGTAGAGGTGTTAACCAGCAGGAGGTCGTCGAAGCAGGATGACCCATAGCAAGAAAGACGCTATCGACAGCTGGACACCTTACAGCTTCTCTCCCGACCAGAATTGCTCTTATACATATGAATCAGAAAGCTCGTCCTCTGGCACTATACTTGCGATTAACCATCAATATCACAAAATATGCAACTGCGAACAGGCATACAATTAGTACACAAGACATGACTGGGGCTACTCGTGGTAATTCAATATTAGGAAAATTATTGTGAGAATTAAGAAAAAAAGAAGAAGCAAGATTCCCCAAAATAAAGTTGACAAAGAACATGAGGGTATACGTGGTGGTGCAGGTGGCGATGTGAGTGATGGTGAGAACGGCTAGTATGGACCCAGAGGTAGGAATCCCGTTAAATAAATTGGTCGTTCTGCTACGGCAGTCGTCGCTCAGTTATCAGCTCCGCTACCTACCTGAATTTTTTATCTGATATTTGAACATCAGTATTCATTGAGTCTTAATCATGGTCTTAATATCTTGTCAGTTAAGCAATGGGAGGGCCGAGGGGGCACCATTGTTGGGCTTTGCTTAGGGCATCAATTGGCCTTAATCCGGCCCTGTGTAGATCTGAGTGTTGTCTTGGAGGTAATATAATACTGCACAGGAAAACCACTCTTACTCAGACGAGTTAGGACAGTGAACAGAAATTTTAAGTAACTGGTGCACTAGATAATTATCATGTAAACTAACCTGCAGGGACTGCATGAGATTTGAAACTCATAAATCTGTTACATTTCAACATTCTGACCCTCAGAATAGTGACTGTTTACGAGTCGGTATCATGGCGTCATGCGCGAATTAAATACCAAGTCTGTACAGTTTTTATCAAGAAATGAAAGTACATTTCATGCATCCATGAGTGACAACGTGCACGTGACGCCGTCTGTGTTACCAGCTCTTGGGTGACATCCTAAAGAATATTAACAGAATTCGGTGTATATATATATATATATATATATATATATATATATATATATATATATATATATATATATATATATATAACACAGTAAAGTAATCGTTGTGTTTTTTAAGGTGCAGACCAACTAGGCAAAGATACCCAGGTGATATTTTGATTATAAATGTCGGCTTTAGTATTTCTTCACAGTTAATGAATACGTCTATAAAAACTAGAATCAAAAGACGTATTCTAGTTAACTCGGCTGTCATATGAGCAGTAACACTTTTGCCATTTCTATCTCACCGCCGTTAATGTCAGCAAGTTTCTTATATTTAAGATACGTGTCACCACCACACTAGTGAAAAACTGGCGAACAGCAGATTGCGTGTTGTAGAAAATGGCCTGATGTGAGTAGGTGACCCCCAGAGTAATTAGTCATAGGGTGAGGTTAGGCATTTTGACTCATTTATTAATTGCCCCCGCATCTTGCGCAAGGTGAAGCGCAAAAGCGTTTACAGATCCCATCTGGGAAGCATGAGTAGTTCATGCTTGCCTTTATGACTCATGCATTAAAGGCGTAAACGCCTGAAGGTCTGTAGTACCTCTCTGTTTGATAGCTGCGTACTACCCACTACCTACTGGTTTGAGATATCATGGTCGTCAGCACCGGATCATTATGACTGGAACAATTTAGTTTTTGTACTGTGGATGTGTTCTGTCCTGTAGTCGTCTTTTCCATTCATTTATTTGTGGTGATAATACTTTTCTTTTAGTTCGAGGATGATAAGTCTTACATTAAGGTTAGTACTGCTTACTGTACTGTCTTTTTTTATTCTGCCTTCCCTAATTATGAAACCATAACGTAACCTCATTGTTTCCTTCTTTTCTTTTATAGTCTTCGATACATCCATCCATATTTTTGGCGTCACAATTTGATGTATTTTGTGAAGGAAAATAAAAGGAAATGATCTTCCTATGTGATTAATTTTGATTCCTGGAAAATACCGACGGCAATGGGTCGTGGGGAAAAAATGGGTGCACTGTCCTCTTGATATTCAATGATGTGGAGGCATGAATGCGCACACAATCTCCCGTGTGTCAGGGGGGCTGAGTTGAGTGTTGACCTATGTAGACATAATCAGCTGCATTATTATATATTATTTTTTTTTATTATCCCATCGCCAGAATCATCCTCGACCATAATACTGTTATGTTTCTTAACTCCTTCTACAGCAACCAAACTCGGGTGTGGGGGTCGTCTATACTCTATACGGGAGACCAAGAAATTCTGTGCGCACCCACATCACAACCTATTAACGTGACGTAACTGAGTAACGCAGTGAACTAACTACGTGAGCTGTCTGAGCGTAATCGTATGTATTGTTATTGCTAATTGTCGAGGAAATGTGGGATTTTGATAGTACTATAAATTCTTTAAATATAATGTATACGGTATTATACATCGTAAACATGGTTGGCCAAGTAACAAGGCTGAGCAGTGTTAGGCCGAAAAGAAGACGAATTAATCTTAACGCAATATCACAATGGCAAAGATCTGAGTGTAGGGGATATTTAGTTGCTATGGGGAAATGTCTTGCTGCGTGACTATGGAGAGATGGTGAAGACAATGGTTCATTTACTAGGCGGGTTGTATCCCACGGCCAAGAACACTTCCGTCCTTTCTTTGGTTACTTCACCCACCTCACCCTCCTCTCATAATCTGCTGTCACTAATTCCATCCACACCATACTAACTAGTTGTGTTGCGGCGGCCGGCACCATTAGAAATTACTATCTTAACCTATAATCCCCTACTCATCATCACTTTGAACTCAGTCACCTTTGCGTTATCTTTTGTTGTTAATATTTCAATAATCTGTTCACAATATTGCGCAGTATGGTCGAGGGTCACCACAACCCTACTCTCACTCCCTCACCTCTTGTAACGTCAGAAGAAATTTAGTGTGCCGGGGTCTTCAGGTGTTGAGCAGGGACGTGTAGGTAAGGGCGGGATAGGAGGCAGAGGCACCTGTCCGATATACAGGAAGATCTCCAAGTCTCAGGTTTTATCTTTCATAATGTTTAATAGCCGTTGGATTCGTGTAACTACTAACCTTGTTACTCGCTTAAGGATTTCTGCTGTAAAAGCGCATTAATGCATTCTTACAATGACAAGGTCTCTCAGCTGCTGTTGGATCGTCACTTGTAGTGTGAGCAAAGTCATATTTAAGTACAGCATCACATATTTTCTTCTTGTGTTAACCATTAAATGAAAATGTGTATATTATGTTACCTCTTCTGTTGAACCAACTTATCTACCTGTCTGTAATGATTGAAGGTATAGTTAAGTTACCCTGAACTTAATACAGCGGTATTAAAGGTATACTTGGTCACTATACCTGCCAGGTTACGCCTTTGTGGTGTCTCAAAAGATGGTGAACAAGCGTGTGTCCAAAGTTGTGAGAGGTAACCCTTACCTAGGAGGCCTCACACATACCCGCAGTTAATAACTTTGGTCACTCGCCCCTGCACGGTCTGTCACCAGTAAGTTGCACGCCAGCTAGATCAGTATTGTAAACTATGATGACGGAAGGCTGCCATTTCGTTTTAAAGTACAGCCAGTTGATTCTTTAGCTATTGGGAGAAAATATTTTAAAGTAAGTATGACAATGTAAGTTATGGATAATTTTTATGCCTAAGAACGTAGGCTGAATGAGTTCATACTTTATATAGCAGTGATTAAAACAAAGGATGACATTATCTTCACGTTAAATATGAAATGTTACTTCCATAGACTAATATTGTTTTTGCTGGCGACTTTTCTCTAGTCTTCCTGTCAGGTGTGATGAAGCGTGTAGAATTATAGATGATGATGGAGTACATAAAAACACCTTAGCTGTTGAAGTAGAGAAATACATACCTCCCATATAAACAATAAAGGAATAACAACAAACTATCTTCTGAATAACATTACTGTCGTCTAGTTACACTGTTGTACTAGTGTCAGTGTGTTCTGTTGGCTTCCCTGTTTATGTTGTTATCTATTTTTATATACCCCCCCCCCCACCCGTGCCATCGGCAGGAGTAGGCTAAGTAAATACAATAACCATTTCCGTTCGTCTGTCCGTGCGTCTGGTTCAAGTTTTTCATTTAGGCGTGGCGTGTACTTAACGAAGATTTCTTGTTAATGCGTTTACATCTGGAAATAGCACTGCAGATGTCATCTTAAGCCAGACATCATTCCTGGACAGTCCCACCTATCAATGACGCTATACTTCTTACCCTTTAATGGGGTTGGATATGTGAAGGTGGTCTGTGGTTGAGTGGACTAGCGATCATCTCCTGGCCTAAGGGTCCCTAGTTCACCAAAAAGTAATTAAATGCCCATCTTTATAGTTTGATAAGTTAAGGCAGTAGAGAGTAATGCCAGCCATGCTGCCTCCTTGTGTACCGAAGGCTCAGTATTCAGTGTGCTGTTTTGGACCGATTCTGAAGGGTCACTAGTCCTATGTGAACTATTTTCACTCTTACCTCGTGACCTTGACTGTGCTTCGTCAAATATTATCTCGTTTCCCTTGATATTTCTCAAGTTTATGTCTCGGTATGGCATCAAGCTGTCCTTCTTAAACTTGTATCTTTTGGTCTCCTTGATACTGTACTTTTATTTCCTGGACCTTCTCCTTTCTCCCCAACCACCACATTGAGGCGGTTGTGGAAGATTTACACTCACTACTCTCTCTCCAATCCGTGCTGGGGGGACATCGAGGCTCAGTTTTTGCCGTCACCCTTTTATTCCATACTAACGACCTCGTCTTCATTCCTTCTAGCAGTACACATTCCCTTGCTGACGACACCAACCTGTACAAACAATATCTCCCACCAGGCTAATAATAACGACGTGCAGTACAATGCTTAAATCCACTAAGATTATCGAATACAGTGACAGCAACTCAGTATGACACAAGTAACCTCATTACAATCCGTCCAACCATCTTAAAAAAACAAAAAGAAGATCATTTACTGTACAGCCTCCTCTTACATTCATTAACACCCATTACATCATTCTTCAGTGTCATTATCTCCCGTCATCCTGTAATTAATAACGTCAGACTCACAACTGAACTGTAAACAAAACACGAGGTTAAGGTCTTGTTTGATGTCCATAGTTGACGATTACACTATCTGTTTTTGTCTACCCTTTGTCCTGATCGTGTCCGTCGAGGAATATTTCTCATACTTATCATTAATTTTAGAGAAATGTATAACTTAAATCTATTCACTTCATCATCTAGCCCCTCACTTCATCAACTAGTCCCTCCCCGTATCATCCAGCCCCTCACTTCATCAACCAGCCCCTCACTTCATCAACTAGTCCCTCACTTCATCAACCAGTCCCTCACTTCTTCAACCAGCCCCTCACTTCAACAACCAGCCCCTCACTTAACAACTAGCCCCTCACTTCATCAACTAGCCCCTCACACCATCAACCAGCCCCTCACTTCATCAACCAGTCCCTCACTTCATCAACCAGCCCCTCACTTCTTCAACCAGCCCCTCACTTCAACAACCAGCCCCTCACTTCAACAACTAGCCCCTCACTTCATCAACTAGCCCCTCACACCATCAACCAGTCCCTGCATTCTTATTACTTACACTTCTAGATATAAAACCTATTACTTTGTTTGCCTTATTTCGAACATTAACGCACTGTTTTCTAGGCCGTAGGTCCGGGCTTACAAGTACCCCTAGGTCTCTTTCACAAGTCGACTTCTCTAGGTTGACGTTGTTAAGACTGTATACATTAGCAGTATTTATTCTTCCAATATTAAGTACGCTGCACTTGCTGGTGTTGAATTTCATTTGCCATTTTTCAGACCACCCCTGCAGTTTATTTAGTTCCTCCTGTACATAAGAACATAAGAATGGAGGAAACTGCAGCGGGCCTATTGGCCCATACTGGGTAGTCCCGTTTACACCCAACCCCTATTGCTCATATAAGCATCCAACCTATGTTTGAAGCTATTCAGCGTATTCGAGTTAATGATGATATTTGGTAACTTGTTCCATTCATCCACTACTCTGTTTCCAAACCAGTGTTTACCTATTTCACGCCTAAATCTAAATTTGTCTAATTTAAAACCATTGTTACGAGTTCGCTCCTGGTTGGATAGTTTGAGTACCTTTGTAATGTCCCCTTTGTTTAGCTCTGACTTCCACTTATACACCTCTATCAGGTCGCCCCTCGCTCTACGTCTCTCGAGGGAGTGCAAATTAAGATGCTTTAACCTGTCTCTATACTCAAGGTTCCTAATGCCCGGGATTAGTCTTGTCATTCTCCTCTGAATTCTTTCCAAGGATTCTATATCCATTCTGTAATACGGTGACCAGAACTGAACTGCGTAGTCCAGGTGTGGTCTCACAAGAGCAAGATACAGTGTAGTGCATTTGCATCCTGTCCTGAATTAATCTGCCGCCCTATTTTGGTGTCATCCGCAAACTTGCTTATATCACTGCTGATCCCATTATCTAGATCGTTTTTGTAGATTATGGACCAGAGTGGGCCCAGTACTGACCCCTGGGGAACCCCACTGGTTACACAGCCCCACTCAGATTTAACACCATATACGCTGACCCTCTGTGTTCTATCGGTGAGCCATGATTTTATCTAATTTAAAACTTTCTTCTCGATACCATGATCCTTAACTTTTCTCAGACGCCTCTGATGCGGTACTCTGCCAAGCGCTTTGCTAAAGTCTAAGTAAATAACATCGTAATTTTCGTCATTATCTACTACCTCGAAGACTTTCCTTAAAAGCGTCAGCAGATTTGTTAGACAAGATTTTCCCTTTGTAAACCCATGTTGAGAGTCGTAGATTAATTTGTTTTTCTCTAAAAGCAATCGGATGCTATTTGCTGTAATTGATTCAAGAAATTTCCCCACTACTGACGTCAAACTAATAGGCCGGTAATTTGACGCTCATGCTCTGTCTCCCTTTTTGCATATGGTTACTACATTTGCCTGTTTCCACAAGTCTGGCACAACTCCGTGTCTAATGATTTTGTAAATAAATTTACGAGGGGTCTGCTAATCTGTTCCATACACTTTCAAAACTCGAGGGAAGATTTCATCCGGCCCTGGGGATTTTGTCTTCTTTAATTTATTTATCTTCTTAAGAACATCCTCTTTTCTGATAGTAATATTCTTTAATTTCTCTTCTTCATTTCCCCTAAATATCAGTTCCACCTCTGAAAGGTTATGTAGGCCAGCCGTGTGTTGTATGATTTAAGTTACACTGAAACAACAAGCAAGTACAGTACAGTATGTAGTTTATTTCCCTTCATTTACTGTGAGACCTTAAGTGTGTTGTTATGTATACTGTACGCGCTGTTACTCTCCATACACACACCTGTACGACACTCCATAAGGGATAATTATATTAGAGTGACATAATGGTGAACACACACACACACACACACACACACACGGCCAAACCGGACATTCAACTTTCTAGTTCAGAAGCTCAGTGTACCAACCAACGATGTCTCACATGTGATACTTGACTTTATTTTACTTTATCATCTTCGCCAGTGATCGGCCCGTTAGCCGTTTGGGCAGTCGGTCACGTCTCTGGCAAGCACTGGGCATATGCCATGTACTGATTCCAGATTATATCTGAACCTGCGCCGGTGTTGGTCAGGTTTGGTTTTATAGCGTTCACACTGGGTGCCATCACAACACTCTACTTGGTTATTATTCTTAGAATTCACAACCCTCACTCTCACCCCCCAAAAAAATCCCTGACAATTTTCCAAGCTTGTGGCTTCTTCAAGCCGAGGCTGTTTCCTCTAGTGATAAAACTGCATGCTGCTGGAGTCCAGTACCTGTATCCCAGATCATGCCTTACGTTCTGATAATTAGAATGTAACGAGTAAAGATCTCACCCATGAAAAATGTACATGATAGTCCCCGCCAGCACGCCAACTTTACTGAAGTACCTCCGACATATTTTGTACATGCCCTTCCTCTTAGTATAGTACGAGTCTTTAACTTTTGCTTTACGTAAATTTTATTGTAATCTGCTCTTCTTGGAGACCTATATCAATATGTCTTCTCGAAATAATGCCGCTAGTGAGCTGTTGATCTATAAACGGTGTGGTGGCGGTGAGGTGGACTTGGCGGGGAGGAGCCAAGGAGAGGCAGAGAGAGGTGGATAACGGTACCGTTTTGTGGCGCGCGGGAAAACTACAAGGTGACTGACCAGATGGGCCTCGTCTTAAAGTCCGAATGAGACATACAGTCCTACTGAGGGCCTATTCTGGATGTAGTCCGCTTTACCAGCGATCAAACTCAACTTGGATAGATAAGTCTGGAAAACCACAAGGTGGAAAACCAATCATTGAATTTTTAAGGTAACTGGAATATTAAACTTATTGTGAAAAAGTCGTCTAAAAAGAAATGAAATGGGATCTTCCGCGTACAGTCGAATCTGCGGACTTGTCGTTCACAGAGGTGGACTGTTTTAAGGGGTATTGGTATTAGCAAAAACTTCAAGAGAAATACTTGAAATGCACAGAAAAAGGAAAAAAAAAGATTTTGGTCATATAATTAGGGATGAGGGGATAACAAATATTAATGGGCAAAATTGAGGGTAGGAGGGCCAGGGGAAGGTAGAAACTGGGATGGATGAATGAAATTAAAAACTTGATCCCCAAAGAGATACAAAACCTTGGAGGATTGGTAAAAACAGCCTGAGAAAGTTTAGAGTGGAGGACTGTGGTCACCAACCCTCAGATACTGTATGGGTGCGGTTCTTGAGTACAGCAATAGCGCGCTTGCCTTTCTTCTCTCAATCCTGGGTTCCAAGTTGACCTTGCATGTGAGGTTGGTGTTATCCAGTGGAAGCATTACCGTACCAAACGTTTTCAGGTTTTCCCAGGGGGACTCGGGTTTCCTCATGTACCAATACTGGACACTGAAGGACACACCAAAAACGGGAGATTAAATGGAAATGAAGTCTGTGAGTAAAACAAAACAAAAATGCCGTGAGGGAAGCAGGCAAGACATGGAATGGAAAACTTAACACCGCGAGGTGTGTGGCCCTGGGGTACGATTGTGAAACGCCACGTGATTGGTGGGTATGTTACAATCACTGGTAAACAAGTCAGCGGAACCTGCCACGCCGCCTCGGGTAACCTCGGCCCAGACTGCGTCGTCCCCTGATCTTTACTCACTTTATTAGCTTCGCCACTTGTCTATTAAGGCGGTCGGTCTTGTTCGCTGTTGCGCGTCATTGGCAAGTATTGGGCATCTACGGGCTCTTGAAGGTATACCTGAACATGTGCCGATGTTGGTCAAGTTTGGACCTACTGTACTGGAGCTCAGACAACTTTTTGTGGCAGGTTACTCCAGGAGTTTATAATTCTTAATTCAAAAAAGTTATCTCTGACCTTTACTGTACTGATAACTTCTTTAAGTTGAAGTTGTTACATGTAGTGGGACGACCATCCGTTCACTCCAGATATATACAATAAACTGAGTACATAAGAACATAAGAACATAAGAAAATAAGGAGTCTGCAATAGGCCGGTTGGCCTGTGCATGGCAGCTCCTGTCGAGAGTTACTACCACTCTCTATCATCCATGAATCTATCTAGCCTCCTTTTGAAACTTTCCAGAGTTCCTGCACTTACTACAAAGTTGCTAAGCTTGTTCCACTCGTCCACCACCCTATTTGTGAACCAGTTTCTTCCTATCCCCCTCCTAAACCTAAACGTATCCAACTTGAATCCGTTGCTCCGAGTCCTATCCTGCTCGGATATTATAAGAACTTTATCTATATCCCCTTTATTGATTCCTTTCACCCACTTAAATACTTCTATCATATCTCCCTGCACTCTTCGTCTTTCTAGGGAATGCAAGTTAAGTTTCTTTAACCTATCCTGATATGGAAGGTTTCTAAGTCCCGGAATCATTTTTGTCATTCTTCGCTGCACCGACTCTAGTGAATTTATATCCATTCTATAATAGGGGCACCAGAACTGAACCGCATAATCGAGGTGCGGCCTAACTAGCGCAAGATATAGTTGCAATAAGACCTCTGCACTCTTGTTACTTACACTTCTAGATATAAAACCCAATACTCTGTTTGCCTTTTTTCGAACATTAACGCACTGTTTTCTAGGCCGTAGGTCCGGGCTTACAAGTACCCCGAGGTCTCTTTCACAAGTCGACTTCTCTAGGTTGATGTTGTTAAGGCTGTATACATTATACGTATTTGTTCTTCCAATGTTAAGTACGCTGTATTTGCTGGTGTTGAATTTCATTTGCCATTTTTCAGACCACCCCTGCAGTTTATTTAGATCCTCCTGTAATGCATTTGCATCCTGCCCTGAATTAATTTGCCGCCCTATTTTGGTGTCATCCGCAAACTTGCTTATATCACTGCTGATCCCAGTATCTAAATCGTTTATGTAGATTATGAACAAGAGTGGGCCTAGTACTGACCCCTGGGGAACCCCACTGGTTACACAGCCCCACTCAGATTTAACACCATCTACGCTGACCCTCTGCGTTCTATCGGTGAGCCATGATTTTATCCAATTTAAAACTTTCCCCTCGATACCATGAGCCTTAATTTTTCTCAGAAGCCTCTGATGCGGTACTCTGTCATATGCTTTGCTAAAGTCTAAGTAAATAACATCGTAATTTTCGTCATTATCTACTACCTCGAAGACTTTCCTAAAAAACGTTAGCAGATTTTTTAGACAAGATTTTCCCTTTGTAAACCCAGGTTGAGAGTCGTAGATTAATTTGCTTTTCTCTAGATGCGATGTGGTAGTAACTCTCGACAGGAGCTACCATGCACAGGCCAACCGGCCTATTGCAGACTTCTTATTTTCTTATGTTCTTAATACGCTGAATAGCTTCAAACATAGGTTGGATGATTATATGAGCAATAGGGGTTGGGTGTAAACTGGACTGTCCAGTATAGGCCAATAGGCCCGCTGCAGTTTCCTCCATTCTTATGTTCTTATGTTAATACTAAGACAGACAATCTTCCCGAGGCTAGAGAGAGGAACGGTGGTGCTTTCCATCCGTCCCCGCCTCTCCCTCCAGCCTGGGGCCCCTTCTCGCTGATAACACTCCCTCCTACTACAGCAAAATAGGGCGGCAGATTAATTCACGGTAAGATGCAAATGCACTACAGGAGAATTTAAATAAACTGCAGGAGTGGTCAGAAAAATGGCCAATGAAGTTCAACACCAGCAAGTGCAGCGTACCTAATATTGGAAGAACAAATACTGTCAATGTATACAGCCTTAACAACATCAAAAGTGGAAGGCAGGGCTAAACGAAGGGGACATTACAAAGGTACTCAAACTATCCAACCAGGAGCGAACTCGTAACAATGGTTTTAAATTAGACAAATTTAGATTTAGGCGTGAAATAGGTAAACACTGGTTTGAAACAGAGTAGTGGATGAATGGAACAAGTTACCAAATATCATCATTAATTCGAATACGCTGAATAGCTTCAAACATAGGTTGGATGCTTACAGTATATGAGCAATAGGGGTTGGGTGTAAACGGGACTGCCCAGTATGGGCCAATAGGCCCGCTGCAGTTTCCTCCATTCTTATGTTAACCTAGAGAAGTCGACTTGTGAAAGAGAATTAGGGGTACTTGTAAGCCCGGACCTACGGCCTTATTTTCTTGTGTTATTGCAGACTCCTTATTTTCTTATGTTCTTAAGAACATAAGAAGGGAGGAAACTGCAGCGGGCCTATTGGCCCATACTGGGCAGTCCCGTTTACACCCAACCCCTATTGCTCATATAAGCATCCAACCTATGTTTGTAGCAATTCAGCGTATTCTGTTTCCAAACCAGTGTTTACCTATTTCACGCCTAAATCTAAATTTGTCTTATTTAAAACCGTTGTTACGAGTTCGCTCCTGGTTGGAAAGTTTGAGTACCTTTGTAATGTCCCCTTTGTTTAGCCCTGCCTTCCACTTATACACCTCTATCAGGTCGCCCCTCGCTCTACGTCTCTCAAGGGAGTGCAAATTAAGATGCTCTAACCTGTCTCTATACTCAAGGTTCCTAATGCCCGGGATTAGTCTTGTCATTCTCCTCTGAATTCTTTCCAAGGATTCTATATCCACCATGTAATACGGTGACCAGAACTGAACTGCGTAATCCAGGTGTGGTCTCACAAGAGCAAGATACAGTTTTAGGATGACCTCGCTAGTCTTGTAACTACCACTTCTTTGTATGAACCCAAGTACTTTATTAGCCTTGTTACGAGCAAAAACACATTGTTTACTTGGCTTAAGGTTCCTACTTATCATTACTCCTAAATCTCTCTCGCAGTCGGATTTCTCTATGGCATCGTTGTTCATCTGGTATCTGGTTTCCCTGTTTACATCTCCTATACACCTACACCCTTTCTTACATCCGCTTGAAAATATGACATTGTTACACACACACACACACTTAGGAATGGAACCAGTGTTGAATAGTGGTGAACAGTGCTTAAGTCAGTGAAAAACAACTCGGCAGTAACAGTTGAGTCTTACCCAAGCTAACCTTCACACAGTGAGGTCCCAGGTACCCAGTGATAATTCCCCTGAGACTCCACGATAGGGAGGCCAGGGACCACACCTCACTCACTTGAGTGAGGTCCTGTGACAACAGACCACGTGGTGTCCCCATGATGCTACGACACCACGTAGTGAATGAGTTGCTACAGCATCATGTAAGAAACATAACATAAGAACATAAGAATGGAGGAAACTGCAGCGGGCCTATTGGCCGGTTGGCCCCGTGCATGGCAGCTCCTGTCGAGAGTTACTACCACTCTCTATCATCCATGAATCTATCTAGCCTCCTTTTGAAACTTTCCAGAGTTCCCGCACTTACTACAAAGTTGCTAAGCTTGTTCCACTCGTCCACCACCCTATTTGTGAACTAGTTTCTTCCTATCTCCCTCCTAAACCTAAACTTATCCAACTTGAATCCGTTGCTCCGAGTCCTATCCTGCTCGGATATTATAAGAACTTTATCAGGCCAACCGGCATATTGCAGACTCCTTATTTTCTTATGTTCAAACACAAGAGAGAGAGAGAGAGAGAGAGAGAGAGAGACGCCGTCACTCCTGTGAAAAATTGTGTCAACGAACAAGTCCTTCACCCCACCTCGTGTGAAAAGTTAACTCGTAAATACAGTTACCTCACACCAAACACCTGAGTATACTACACCTTGTACTGATTATTGTAGGGTGTAGGTTTGTGTGAAGTAGAACAACATTATAATAATTTTGTGGAATTCCAGGCATTATATTTTTAAACGCAGGACAACTAAAGAAAGAAGCCCTATTCAACCCTTTGACCTGACCATTAATCTCCCTGATCTTTCTCCCGCTCTTTGTATACCTGAGTCCGCCCCACCACGAACCCCTTCCCCTGTACTTAACTACCTGACCAGGGTCCCAAGGGCATCATACCACCGCCCTGACTGATGCACGTGTTACGGGAAATACCCCCCCCCCTCGACCACCACTACAACAACAATTTAATGAACCAACCAGTATAGGGTATTTTATTTCCTGTTAGATTTACGAACAGGTACTAAACGCTTATATGTAGATAACGGGAAAAATTTGCGACAATGAACGAATAATTGCTGCAACGGAGTATGAAGTAAGGAAGGACCATTAAAACATAAACGTAGAGGGAAAAGTAAAGACACACGTGAAGAAAGGGGAAGGGGGGGGGGGGGCAAAGCTACGGGAGAGAAACCTTTGTCCAGGTAGCGGTGGTCGTGACCCACACTAATGTGCCCCTCCAGCACCCCAGGTGAGGCACGCCAGGTGACTATATAAGAACATAAGAATGGAGGAAACTGCAGCGGGCCTATTGGCCCATACTGGGCAGTCCCGTTTACACCCAACCCCTATTGCTCATATAAGCATCCAACCTATGTTTGAAGCTATTCAGCGTATTCGAGTTAATGATGATATTTGGTAAATTGTTCCATTCATCCACTACTCTGTTTCCAAACCAGTGTTTACCTATTTCACGCCTAAATCTAAATTTGTCTAATTTAAAACCATTGTTACGAGTTCGCTCCTGGTTGGATAGTTTGAGTACCTTGTTTAGCCCTGCCTTCCAACCTTTCACATGCCTGTGTTGATGTTCACGTGGTGGTGTGTTGTGTGTGAGTGTATGTTGTGGTGCACGTGTTGTGTGAGTGTATGTTGTGGTGCACGTGTTGTGTGAGAGTATGTGTTGTGGTGCACGTGTTGTGTGAGAGTATGTGTTGTGGTGCACGTGTTGTGTGAGAGTGTATGTTGTGGTGCACGTGTTGTGTGAGAGTGTATGTTGTGGTGCACGTGTTGTGTGAGAGTATGTGTTGTGGTGCACGTGTTGTGTGAGAGTGTATGTTGTGGTGCACGTGTTGTGTGAGAGTATGTGTTGTGGTGCACGTGTTGTGTGAGAGTGTATGTTGTGGTGCACGTGTTGTGTGAGAGTATGTGTTGTGGTGCACGTGTTGTGTGAGAGTGTATGTTGTGGTGCACGTGTTGTGTGAGAGTATGTGTTGTGGTGCACGTGTTGTGTGAGAGTGTATGTTGTGGTGCACGTGTTGTGTGAGATGTTGTGGTACGTGTTGTGTGAGAGTGTATGTTGTGGTGCACGTGTTGTGTGAGAGTATGTGTTATAATAACATAAGAATGGAGGAAACAATTGGCCCATACTGTCCCGTTTACACCAACCCCTCATATGAGCATCCAACCTATGTTTGAAGCTATTCAGCGTATTCGAGTTAATGATGATATTTGGTAACTTGTTCCATTCATCCACTACTCTGTTTCCAAACCAGTGTTTACCTATTTCACGCCTAAATCTAAATTTATCTAATTTAAAACCATTGTTACGAGTTCGCTCCTGGTTGGATAGTTTGAGTACATTTGTAATGTCCCCTTTGTTTAGCCCTGCCTTCCACTTATACACCTCTATCAGGTCGCCCCTCGCTCTACGTCTCTCGAGGGAGTGCAAATTAAGATGCTTTAGCCTGTCTCTATACTCAAGGTTCCTAATGCCCGGGATTAGTCTTGTCATTCTCCTCTGAATTCTTTCCAAGGATTCTATATCCATTCTGTAATACGGTGACCAGAGCTGAACTGCGTAGTCCAGGTGTGGTCTCACAAGAGCAAGATACAGTTTTAGGATGACCTCGCTAGTCTTGTAACTAACACTCCTTTGTATGAACCCAAGTACATTATTAGCCTTGTTACCAGCAAAAACACATTGTTTACTTGGTTTAAGGTTCCTACTTATCATTACTCCTAAATCTCTCTCGCAGTCGGATTTCTCTATGGCATCGTTGTTCATCTGGTATCTGGTTTCCCTGTTTACATCTCCTATACTGAGTACTTTACATTTGTCGACGTTGAATTTCATCTGTTGTGGTGCACGTGTTGTGTGAGAGTATGTTGTGGTGTACGTGGTGGTGTGTTATGTGATAGAATATGTTGTGAGTTGTGACAAATATAATCCCACACCTATGAATGGTCACATTAGGAACCTTGAGTCCAGAGACAGGTTAAAGCATCTTAATTTGCACTCCCTCGAGAGACGGAGAGTGAGGGGCGATATGATAGAGGTGTATAAATGGAAGTCAGGGCTGAACAAAGGGGACATTACAAAGGTACTCAAACTTTCCAACTAGGAGCGAACTCGTAACAATGGTTTTAAATTAGACAAATTTAGATTTAGGCGCGAAATAGGTAAACATTGGTTTGGAAATAGAGTAGTGGACGACTGGAACAAATTACCAAATATCATCATTAACTCGAATAAGCTGGATAGCTTCAAACATAGGTTGGATGGATATATGAGCGATAGGGGTTGGGTGTAAATGGGACTGCCCAGTATGGGTCAATAGCCCGCTGCAGTTCCCTCCATTTTTGTGTTCTTGTGTTATGAGATCCTACACGTAGGATCACTATCCTCTAACTACCGCCCAATCAGTCTAACATCAATAGTAGGCAAATTACTGGAAGCAATCATTTCAAACTCTATTCGAAAGCACCTGGAGAAGCACCTATTGATCAATGATTCCCAGCATGGCTTCACAAGCGGACGTTCTTGCCTAACTAATCTATTAACATTCTTTTCATCAGTTTTCGAATCAGTGGACGAGGGGCACAATTATGATGTGGTATATCTCGACTTTAGCAAAGCCTTCGACAGAGTCCCCCACGAAAGACTATTTAGAAAGGTAGAAGCTCATGGCATCAAAGGTGACATCCTTAAATGGATTAGGGCGTGGTTACAGGACAGGAAACAGCGAGTGAGCATTAACGGCACTAAGTCCCATTGGAGCAACGTCTCAAGTGGAGTTCCCCAAGGCTCAGTACTTGGACCATTATTGTTTATTATATACATAAACGACATAGATATCGGCATAGACAGCAACATAAGTAAATTTGCTGATGACACTAAAATAGGACGTGTTATCAAATCTGACAAGGACTCGGCAAAACTACAGGAAGATCTAAACAAATTTTTGGAATGGTCTGAAAAATGGCAGATGAAATTCAATGTCGACAAATGTAAAGTACTCAGTATAGGAGATGTAAACAGGGAAACCAGATACCAGATGAACAACGATGCCATAGAGAAATCCGACTGCGAGAGAGATTTAGGAGTAATGATAAGTAGGAACCTTAAGCCAAGTAAACAATGTGTTTTTGCTCGTAACAAGGCTAACAAAGTACTTGGGTTCATACAAAGGAGTGTTAGTTACAAGACTAGCGAGGTCATCCTAAAACTGTATCTTGCTCTTGTGAGACCACACCTGGATTACGCAGTTCAGTTCTGGTCACCGTATTACAGAATGGATATAGAATCCTTGGAAAGAATTCAGAGGAGAATGGCAAGACTAATCCCGGGCATTAGGAACCTTGAGTATAGAGACAGGTTAAAGCATCTTAATTTGCACTCCCTCGAGAGACGTAGAGCGAGGGGCGACCTGATAGAGGTGTATAAGTGGAAGGCAGGGCTAAACAAAGGGGACATTACAAAGGTACTCAAATTATCCAACCAGGAGCGAACTCGTAACAATGGTTTTAAATTAGACAAATTTAGATTTAGGCGTGAAATAGGTAAACACTGGTTTGGAAACAGAGTAGTGGATGAATGGAACAAGTTACCAAATATCATCATTAACTCGAATACGCTGAATTGCTTCAAACATAGGTTGGATGCTCATATGAGCAATAGGGGTTGGGTGTAAACGGGACTGCCCAGTATGGGCCAATAGGCCCGCTGCAGTTTCCTCCATTCTTATGTTCTTATGTTCTTACGTAGTCACAGGTGGCCAGAAAAACGCTCCTTAACAAATCGTCACAAGATCTATGACGTCATTATACAATTCTTCTTTTAGCAAAAAAAATCACAATGTTCAGAAATATTAAGATACGTTCAACCTGTTCGTCTTAAACATCCTAGTGAATGTAGGAATTTTTTATGCCATGTTTTTCTAGTTTGACAGTTATGCCATTTTTCCTAGTACCATATCTGAGTGCCATTTCCAAGTGCCATTTCCTTGTATCATTTCCTAGTGCCATTTCCTAGTTTCATTTCCTTGTATCATTTCCTAGTGCCATTTCCTAGAACCTTTTCCTCGTAAAAATTTTCCGTATACCATGTCTAGGAATACTCGTGGTGAAACAAGAAGAACTTACTAGAGGTTAACCCTGGCCTTACAGTTACACAATGAACACTTCCCATACATCTCTTTCATGGGTTAATTAACCATTTCCATCAGGGTGAAAGGATGTGCATTGTCTTGGCAATTTCCTGCGTGATGAATGTGGGGTGGAAGTGAGGAGATGTAGAAGATTGTGAAGAGAAAAAGGAGAGAATTTTATCGGTTTTATCTGATGTACCGTCAAAAAAAAATTTACTGGTCCTCTGGGTCTGGCGGCCTTCACAACGATCATTGACTGAACCCATGATCATTTGGTAAGGTTGGTACTTCTGATTGTGTAACCAGTACAGATAAATTAACAGGAATATATAACTCATGAGTGTTGTTCAGAATTCTTGGTCCTGTGTGTCATATTATTTAACACCGTAAAGGTAAAATATTCTTGACCTGCTTCTCTGTTGTCTCGTCTCCGTCCTTACGTCACTTGGAAACTGCTACACCTGTATAAAAAATTTTTGATGAAAGTGTTTAAAGTACCCGGTATATTGTTCGTAATCACATTATAACAGGTTCACTCTACGTAATGGAATTTTAAATTTTTTGGTCTTTAGGTTGGCGGTGTAAAAACTTGTTAAGCAACATTGGCTTGTGTAACAGGTGGAGGTTGTTGGGACGTGTGTGTGTGTGTGTGGGCGAAACAGCGCTAGAGAGGTTAACCAACCACCTAAGTGGAAGCTGCCTGAAACTGACATGATTTCGGTGTTGTCACTGACTTAACTAGCCGGCGCTTGTGCTTAATAACAGTAATAAATATTAGTTGTATAACACTAATGTTTCCATCTGCCGTGAGTGACCGACCTGTGGTGAGGTAAACGTAGGCAGGTGTTGGCCAGGATATCTAAGACCACACACACACACACACACACACACACACACACACACACACACACACTGGCCAAACCAAATAAAATCAGTTTAAGTAATGAAGGTCAACAAAGTCGATGTGGAGTTTACTAGACAATAGGTAGGAAGTTCAGTGGCTGGTAGTCAGGGGTGGAGACATTTCACGCGAGGTTACTCAAAAGTTTGTGTTTTTATTTCGGTGTTCAATAAGTCAGTGATTTAGGCGAGGACACAGGAGTTAATGATGATGTCTGGTAACTTGTTCCACTCATCTACAACTATTTCCAAACCAATGTTTTCCTATTTCGCGCCTAAATCTAAATTTGTCTGATTTAAAATCATTACTACGAGTTCGCTCCTGGTTGGATAGTTTGAGTACCTTTTTTATATCACCTTTGCTTAGCCTTGATTTCCATGTACACACCTCGATCATATCGCCCCTCACTCTACGTCTCTCGACGGAGTGCAAATTAACATGCTTTAATCAAGGTTCCTAATGCCCAAGATTAGTCTTGTCATTCTCCTCTGAATTCTTTCTAGGGATTCTATACCCATTCTGTAGTACGGTGACCAGAATTGAACTGCGTAATCCAAGTGAGGTCTCACAAGCGCAAGATATAGTTATAGGATAACTTCGCTAGTCTTGTAACTAATACTCCTTTGTATGAACCCAAGTACAGTACTTCGTTAGCCTTGTTTCGAGCAAACACTGCATTACTCTCAGCTATTCTCTTCCTGACGGGCACGCGAGCGCGCGCGTGTGTGTGTGCGCATGTGCGTGTTTGTGTGAGTTTAAGAGAAAGTTGCGTGGCCAGTTGGTTCCAATGTATATACCCATTTCTAAATGCCACCTTGTGTTGATGACCCCCTTCACCCACCCTACCAACACCGATACACGAACTAACATTAAAAAAGTACAAATTGACAAGGTAAGAGAAAGTCTTATTATCATCATTATGGTCAACACGTTTATGGTTTTACAACCTTGACCGACACAGTAATGGTTGTCAATATCGTTTACAGTAGCCCCTCCATATAACGGACTTCTCTCTTTCCTATGATCCGTTAGTTGGGGATTTCACAACTAATGGACCTCGATATAAGAGACTTTCATCTCTATATTATTCAATAGCTTGGGGTTTCTTATCTACTATACCCTCGATATAACGGACTTTTCTCTTCCCTGTAGTCCGTTAAATAGAGGATTTACTTTATGAGAACTTGTTTAAGAGACTGGCAGGTGGAACTGGTTTACGCTACGGTGTGGTGGTCAGCGACGGCCCTCGTGAGGTTAGTGTCTCAGAAATGACTGTTGGTGTTGTCTGTGTGACTGTTGGTGGCTGTTGGTGTTGTCTGTGTGACTGTTGGTGGCGTCTGTGTGGCTCCTGGTGGCTGTTGGTGGCGTCTGTGTGGCTCCTGGTGGCTGTTGGTGTTGTCTGTGAGGCTCCTTGTGGCTGTTGGTGTTGTCTGTGTGACTGTTGGTGGCGTCTGTGTGGCTCCTGGTGGCTGTTGGTTGCGTCTGTGTGGCTCCTGGTGGCTGTTGGTGTTGTCTGTGAGGCTCCTTGTGGCTGTTGGTGTTGTCTGTGTGGCTCCTGATGGCTGTTGGTGTTGTCTGTGTGGCTCCTTGTTAAGTGAGAATGAGAGAGAGTAGATATGACAATCATTGAGAGTGAAAGTGACAGAGAAAAAATATCCAAAGCTGAGAGAGAGAGAGAGAGAGAGAGAGAGAGAGAGATTGACTTTCATACATGTAAAACAAAGAGAAAGAGAGAGAGATTTTCATACATGTAAGAGAGAGAGAGAGAGAGACTTTCATACATGTAAGACAAAGAGAGAGAGAGAGCGGCGCTGCGACATATCAACAGAGGGAGAAAGTGTGAAATAGAGAGAGAATGTGTGTGTGCGTATATATGTGTGTGTGTGTGTGCGTATATATGTGTGTGTGTGTGTGTGTGCGTATATATGTGTGTGTGTGTGTGTGTGGTATATATGTGTGTGTGTGTGTGTGTGCGTATATATGTGTGTGTGTGTGTGCGTATATATGTGTGTGTGTGTGTGTGCGTGTGAGGTCAAAACCGACAGTAAGAGAGAGAGAGAGCTGAAAGTGACCATGAGCACCACCACCGCCTCATTCACCACCACCATCACCACTCCCTCTCCTCATTCACCACCACCGCCCTTTCATTCACCACCACAGCCTCATTCACCACCACCATCACCCTCCCTCTCCTCATTCACCACCACCGCCCTTTCATTCACCACCACCACCGCCTCATTCACCACCACCATCATCATTCCCTCTCCTCATTCACCACCACCGCCCTTTCATTCACCACCACCACCGCCTCATTCACCACTACCATCACCACTCCCTCTCCTCATTCACCACCACCGCCCTTTATTCACCACCACCACCGCCTCATTCACCACTACCATCACCACTCTCCCTCATTCACCACCACCGCCCTTTCATTCACCACCACCACCGCCTCATTCACCACTACCATCACCACTCCCCCTCATTCACCACCACCGCCCCTTCATTCACCACCACCACCTCCTCATTCACCACTACCATCACCACTCCCACTCCCTCATTCACCACCACCGCCTCATTCACCACTACCATCACCACTCCTCTCCCTCATTCACCACCACTGCCCTTTCATTCACCACCACCACTGCCTCATTCACCACTACCATCACCACTCCCTCTCCCTCATTCACCACCGCCCTTTCATTCACCACCACCACCGCCTCATTCACCACTACCATCACCACTCCCTCTCCCTCATTCACTACCACCGCCCCTTCATTCACCACCACCACCTCCTCATTCACCACTACCAACACCACTCCTCTCCTCATTCACCACCATCACCCCTTCATTCACCACCACCGCCCTTCATTCACCACCACCACCGCCTCATTCACCACCATCACCACTCCCTCTCCCTCATTCATCACCATCACCCCTCATTCACCACCACCACTGCCTAATTCTTCTTGTCTGCGGGCACCCATACAAGTTCTGGCTCACCACACACTCACATCCCAGGAATAAGATAATGAAGTGAATTAGCACCAATAGATGGGCACATCGAGGCGACCTGGTGACCTATGTTGTGGTGAGTGTCTGGCACAACGGCCAGCTGGTGTAATGACAGGTTGATCGAGGCTTCATCTTTGGAATCAATAAAAGCGTAGATGTTAAAAAAATAGGGAAAGTGTTTTGATAATAATGATAAAAAGGATGATAATGATAATAATAATAATAATAATAATATTAATAATAATAATAATGATAGAATAATAATAATAATAAAATAATAATAATAATAATAATAATAATAATAATAGGTGAACGACTAACATAAGAACATAAGAATGGAGGAAACTGCAGCAGGCCTATTGGTCCATACTGAGCAGTCCCATTTACACCCAACCCCTATCGCTCATATATCCATCCAACCTATGTTTGAAGTTATACAGCGTATTCGAGTTATGCATTCCCTAGAAAGACGAAGAGTGCGGGGAGATATGATAGAAGTATTTAAGTTCAAAAGATATCGAAGTCTTTAAACTGCTAGGAGAACATATGAGCACGGGGGTGGAGGAGACTGCAGTGGGAGCGAGTAAACAAAGTGAAAGATTACAGGGAAATACTGTTAGGAATGATGAAAAAACTAATAAGACAGGGAGTTTAAAACTAAACGCAGTAAGGGGAGGACTCAGAACACGACTAACTTAAATGTATACTACGCGAACAGTAGAAGCATGAGAAACAAAATGGATGATATTAGGGCCTTGGTATGTACCGAAAAAATCGATATTATAGCATTCACTGAAACATGGATCAACCTACACACACGTGAGTTACCGGTCGAATACCAAATTGCGGGATACAAACTGTTCCATACCGACAGGCAGACCAGGAAAGGAGGCGGAGTAGCAATCTATGTTCGGGATAATCTGAAGTGTGAAATAATTAAGGAAATAAAATCTGAGCGGAATACAGAAACAATTTGGATAGAATTAATCGACGGTAGGGAAAAATTAATCACAGGAGTAACATATAGACCTCCCAATCTTGATAGAGTGAATGAGCGACTTATCTGGGATGAAATGCGCAGGGCTTCCATACACAACAAAGTCTGTATAGTAGGCGACTTTAACCTTGCCAAATAGATTGGACTGACCTTACAGGTACCTCAGAATCAGAGGATTTTCTCGAGACGATCCAGGACTGTTTTCTAAGTCAACATATAACCGAACCCACCCGGGGTAATAATATACTCGATTTAGTTCTGTCAAACAGAGAAAACCTCATTCGCAATGTCAAGGTAGGGAACGAACTTGCAAACAGCGATCACAAAGAAATTAGATTACATTTAGATTTTCAGGGCAGACGTAAGGAAAATTCCACTAAAGTACCAGATTTCAAAAGGGCAAACTTTGACAGTTTAAAGAGGCAGCTGAGAGAGGGGGTGTCGCGCTTGGCCGTGAACCTGACAGATGACACTGACCTGATAACGAGATCTGAGATTGCCGAGTTCCACGACAATTTAAATATTGAGTTACTTAATGCACAAAGGCAGAACATACCATACAAAAAACTCAGATCAGACAACAATGACCCTAAATGGATAAATAATTATTTAAAGAACATCATTGGCCAAAGGAAGGCTATAGGTAGAAGGATAAATCGTGGCGAAATTTACCTCCGGGATTATTATAGGGTATTGGCGAGTAGGGTTAAAACCGAGATAAGGAAAGCCAAGAGGAATAATGAGGTAAGGATAGCAAGGGAGGCGAAGACAAACCCCAAAGGATTCTACCAAATGTATCAAACTAAAACACGAGAAAAGATTGGACCAATACTGTCAGACACCGGCGAGCTCACTGATAACGACAGAGAAATGGGCAATAATTTGAATAAATATTTTTCAACAGTTTTCACCACCGAAAATTTCAACATGATACCCGGGGCACCGACTCTATTCAGCGATAGTGAAGAAAACAAATTAAGCGAGATAGTAGTGACTAGTAACGATGTTAGTAAGCAAATAGACAAACTAAAGTCTAATAAGTCACCGGGTCCCGATGAGATATTTGCCAGAGTATTAAAGGAATGTAAGGAAGAGCTTAGTATGCCCTTAGCAAAGTTGTTTAACATGTCCTTAAAAACAGGTGTAGTACCAGAATCCTGGAGGATAGCGAATGTAATACCGATTTTCAAGATGGGGGATAGATCACTATCCTCTAACTACCGCTCAATCAGTCTAACATCAATAGTAGGCAAATTACTGGAAGCAATCATTTCAAACTCTATTCGAAATCACCTGGAGAAGCACCTATTGATCAATGATTCCCAGCATGGCTTCACAAGCGGACGTTCTTGTCTAACTAATCTATTAACATTCTTTTCATTAGTTTTCGAATCGGTGGACGAGGGGCACAATTATGATGTGGTATATCTCGACTTTAGCAAAGCCTTCGACAGAGTCCCTCACGAAAGACTAATTAGAAAGGTAGAAGCACATGGCATCAAAGGTGATATCCTTAAATGGATTAGGGCGTGGTTACAGGACAGGAAACAGCGAGTGAGCATTAATGGCACTAAGTCCCATTGGAGCAACGTCACAAGTGGAGTTCCCCAAGGCTCAGTACTTGGACCATTATTATTTATTATATACATAAACGACATAGATATCGGCATAGACAGCAACATAAGCAAATTTGCTGATGACACTAAAATAGGACGTGTTATTAAATCTGACGAGGACTCCACAAAACTACAGGAAGATCTAAACAAATTTTTGGAATGGTCTGAAAAATGGCAAATGAAATTCAACGTGGACAAATGTAAAGTACTCAGTATAGGAGATGTAAACAGGGAAACCAGATACCAGATGAACAACGATGCCATAGAGAAATCCTCTGAATTCTTTCTAAGGATTCTATATTCATTCTGTAATACGGTGACCAGAATTGAACTGCGTAATCCAAGTGAGGTCTCACAAGCACAAGATATAGTTTTAGGATGACCTCGCTAGTCTTGTAACTAACACTCCTTTGTATGAACCCAAGTACTTGGTTTGCCTTGTTTCGAGCAAATACACATTGTTTATTTGGTTTAAGATTCCTACTTATCATTACTCCAAAATCTTTCTCACAGTCGGATTTCTTTATTACATCACTGTGTTTGTCAAGTTGTAAATATAAACTGTCCAAGACACTTTATGACAGACAAGAGAGAACACAAGAATACAGTGTGGTATAATATGGTAACTTAATATATCGGCTGATGTGTTTCATGATTTGATGATGAGTGTTGAGGTGTTGGTGGGTTTTTATTCTGTTTGGTCCAGGGGTGTTGTGTGTGGGGGGGGGGGGGCACATGAGACAAGGGCAGCCAGGTTTTTGTTGATGTGTTTTTTATATGTTTTGAAGTGTTGTGAGCTGAGATGTAAAAAAAAAAAATATTTTGTTCATTTGTTCAGTTTTGTCCTCCTGTCCTCTTGTCTCTCTCACACACACACGATAAACCGTCTTCATGTTCTTCGTTCCTTCTATCAGTTATCTCCGAAGAAATATATTTGGCAGAAGCCGAAACGGAACATACCAGTGCTCGTCATGGCAAGAACACAGTGGTCAGTCCAGGTGTGTACTGAACACCTGTAAGAGTGGCACTACCACAACACGCTTCTCACAGGTGACTTCAACCACATTTACGCCACGAGCTAGTTAGAAGGGTGATGCGTTATTAATGTGAGTGATGTAGGTGATGCCTAACGAGGGGCGGGTGAGAAAATGAGTATAAACAGTAGACAGAAGCAGGGAAGAGACAGGTGGTGCGGCGCGGCGCAGTAACTGGTGCTCCTGACATGCTTTAAATCATAGGATATAACTCGTCAACAGAACCCTTGATGGTAGTACAGGTTACAACACCCTTATCCCACCTGCATATCAAGGTCAAATGGTCTTACACCGTAAAGTTGACCTTTGACACCATGACCCAAGGTGCCAAGTTACGTCTTACATTTTTTACTTTTTGGATCACCTGAAGATTATTCATGCTAGCTTATTTCACCTGATGATTAAATACCCTAACGGTACTCGGAGGAGTTTGGTTAGCGTCAGTGTGTTTAATCATCAAGTTAAATAATTTGGGCTGCCTAATCTTCAGGTGATCGGAGTCTTTATATGTACAAAAACACTGAAGAGACAGACAAATGTAGGCCCATATCTGATGCTTTACCTGCAGTATAACAACAGTCCACCAGCCGCCACACGACACCACCCAAGTCAGATAAAAACAAGGGCAAATTTAAGAGCAAAAACTGGTGTTGGTAAAAACAAGACTGGCTGTGAGGAAGAAGAGGAGGAGGCTTCTTGTTGGGAACCTTGACTGGATAGTTCTTGTGCTCTTGTATTACTTGTAAACCTCTCATAATCTCAGGAAGTGAGTTGCTGCTACATCAGTACCTCCTGACCTCGTCCAAATTATTAGTGGGTCTTACTATTAGTTTTCCTCGCAGTTGAAGATGTAGGAATGCAATGAACTGCTTTACTTCAACTAAAGATAAAAATTACATAATAAAAATCATTAGATTTACAGGGACAACCAGATGTACTCAGCAAGTTCCACACCAAATTATGGCGTTATAGCTTACGTCAACCAGTTAAAGCTGTTGTGATCATTGGCGAATAATTTATTCTGTAAGAATCCTTGATTGGAGTTCCAGGAAGGATAAATTATGTAGTAAATTTTCCTTGTAAAATCATTGCTACGAGTTCACTCCCGGTTCGATAGTTTGAGTGCCTTTGTTATATCACTTTTGTTTAGCCCTGACTTCCATTTATACACCTCGATTATATCGCCCCTCACTCTACGTCTCTCGAGGGAGTGCAAATTAAGATGCTTTAACCTGTCTCTGGACTCAAGGTTCCTGATGCCCGGGATTAGTCTTGTCATTCTTCTCTAAATTCTTTCTAGAGATTCTATATCCATTTTGTAGTACGGTGACCAGAACTGAACTGCGTAATCCAAGTGAGGTTTTACAAGCGTAAAATATAGTTTTAGGATAACCTCGCTAGTCTTGTAACTAACATTCATTTTGTTAGCCTTGTTTCGAGCAAATACGCATTCATGGATGATGCTTCAAACATAGGTTGAATGGATATATGAGCAATAGGGGTTGGGTGTAAATGAGACTGCCCAGTATGGGCCAATAGGCCCACTGCAGTTTCCTCCATTGGTATGTTCTTATGTTGTACTCCTAAATCTTTCTCACAGTCGGACTCCTCTATAACAACGTTGTTCATCTGGTATCTGGTTTCTCTGTTTACATCTCCTAGACTAAGTACTTTACATTAATTTGTCCACATTAAATTTCATCTGCCATTTTTCAGACCATGCGGATTTTTTTTAGATGTTCCTGTGGTTTTGCGGATTCCTTGTCAGATTTAATTGCACGCCCTATTTTAGTGTCGTCAGTCAAATTTACTTACGTTGGTGTCTACAACTATATCTATGTCGCTTATGTATATATAATAAATACTTATGGTCCAAGTACTGAGCCTTGGGGACTCCACTAGTGACGTTACCCCATTCCGATTTATTTGGTGCCGTTAATGCTTACTCGCTGTTTCCTGTCCTGTAACCACGCCCTAATCCATTTTAGAATATCTCCTCCATTTCATGAGCCTCCACTTTAGTATCAGTCTTTCGTGGAGGACTCTGTTGAAGTCTTTGCTAAAGTCGAAGTTGAGAACTGCTGAGATAAACGAAAACATTTGTATGGACAATTAGAAATAATAATAAATATGGAAGATGGCGACGAAAGGGAGGAGAGAGTTTACGAAGGATATGAGGAGAAATTGAGTGAAACTAGAACAAGGATGGAAGAGAATGAGGCTGGCTGGGGATATAACATGAAATACTAACCGATGTTTAATTAAAGACGTTGGTGTTGCCTTCCTTGCCCCAGCTCCTTCCACCTACCATCAACCCAGTAACATATACTCACGCTAAAGACGTAACAAATGTCTACAAGCTGTGAATATCTTGTCCGGCGGCTCCCTCTAGGCAACACTACTCGACCAAGCACTTCCGCGTTCACAGAAGAGCCTGCTCACCTCTCAAGGATAAATCTATACCACGTCTTGACCTCGTGATAGACCCGCAAATTATATGAGTTAGTTTTCTTTTGTCTTTATGAAATTATGGGGAAGCAAAGACCAACTCTCGTATGATTTCTTCACGATCAAGTTTGTTAATGTGTGTAGAGGGAGAAGCACTTTGATCTTACTGTGTTTTATTTAGTTGGATTAACTGTTTACTTAACGTTATCGTATCTACTTGTGCATATACAGTTGTTGTTATCTTGTTTGTGGCGTATGTGAACAAATTTTCAAAGTTATCTTAGCATCATGGCTTTCGTTTATGTGTGTTGCTATGCCTAGAGGGTAGTGCCAGTGTGCATTGAGTAGTAGCGGCACAGTCCATAACCTCCCCACCCCACACACCTCACACAGATACCCACACCTCTAATGAAATTTTCACAATACGTCGGCACTACAGGAAGGTCAACCATAGTGTCCACCAGACCCCTTACCAGTGCCTCACCTTCTCTCTTGCTCACCTACACAGTGCCACGACCCACATATACACCACCCACCTACCCACACCACGTAACATACAGGATTCCACAACGTGATCGTTCATGGTGAGGAACACATCACTAAACCTATTGTTGTATCTTTCATTACCCAGTCGTGTTGGTTGTGTGTATCTCACTCGTGTTAAGGAGGCAAGAACTCGTTGTTGGCGATGGAGATGCTGGTGGGAGAGACGCACATTGAGCACACGAGCGGTGGTGAAGAGTTGGTTGGGTAGAGGGCCGGGGGCTGCGATGTTACAAGTTGCATAACTAATTCTCGGAAGTACCTGGCAGGGGTGACATAGCAACAAACCATTAAGGATTCAGTCATCCGAAATATCTCTTGATCAGACTCTGACTTGCCCTTTGAGGAATATATTCTGTTGTCTGTTTCACCTAATGAAGTTAAAAATAAAAAAAAGAGTGATCAACAGATATCTTGCATGGTGAGTTCATTGTAGACTTGTTTATTCCACCATCTAGGCTGTGTTGGAGCTGCGCATGTTATTGGTGTCAAGAAAATAGCGAGTCATTAACTTGTGTCATAGAAGATAAAGAATGAAGCGTTTGTTCTGAATGTACACACAGAGTCGCGGCTGTGGATTCTTAGCCGGTAAGAGTAGGAAACAGGCAGTTTAAGGTGTTTTCCGGCTGCTGGGGTGAGGCTCTTGGGCTAGGAAATGCGCATGGTGAAAGTAGTGGCGTGAGGCCAGTGTGCGGCCGTCCTCACCTCCACTCTCACCAGCCTCACACACCTACCTCTCTTGCCATCACATGGACATCCTCACCTCCACTCTCTCCTAAACACACACACACACACACACACACACACACACACACACACACACACACACACACACACACATTTCTTAGAAATGGTAAAAAAGTTATGGAAACTATTACAATATTTAAGAGTCCTGATTTTCCTCTGCCACTGTCTGTCATTTGTTATTATTTATTATCTCTAATCATTGTTTATTGGCCCATACTGGGCAGTCCGTTTACACCCAACCCCTATTGCTCACCACTGGCCAGGCCACAAGCGATATCTGCTCTCCAGGTTACATTCAGGTGCACCAGCCCCCTCCCTCCCCTCAGGTGACCTGACCCACGGACAGGTGGGCCACAGCATATCTGCTCTCCAGGTTACATTCAGGTGCACCAGCCCCCTCCCTCCCCTCAGGTGACCTGACCCACGGACAGGTGGGTTCGTACACCAGGTGTCCACGTCTTTTGTAAGGAGTAGACATTTCTAGAGGGGGTGGGGGGGAATACCCATCACTGTCTCCAGGTGTCCGGGATTATGAAAGTCTCAGAGGACTCGCCTGACTACACCCTACCGCTTCCCTGCATGTGGCGAGTTGCACAAGATTTATCTCAAATTATGTCGCCGAACAATATTGAACCTCCAACAACTGTTGCTATTGTGATTTTTAAATATTGTGGATCCCAAATGACAGCTTAAGAGATGTTCCCAAGAAAAAGTGTCTGTCTGCTGTGTGGGCCTCACTGTTGGCAGTGTGGCCTATGTGTCTTCTTAGCTGAGATAAATGAAGGTGGAATAGAAGATAACATGTTAGATCATACTGTATAATTGATTTAAACTTCACTTATATAGATACACATTTATTTTCATTGCAGGAATCATGACGTCACGGGATGTGAGTACTGATGAACCTTCAGAAGAAACGAAAGAAATTAAAAGACAAGAAAATGAAGATTAAACAACACACCAGTTGACCAGTTGTGGGCGAGTGACCATCAGGGCCAGCTACCAGAGACCATAGCCAGGCATGTGATCACTTTATTTAGAAGTTAGATTTTTAATTCCTTACCACTTGTTCCACGACATAACACAGATCATAGCAGTCGATGTTCCTAACTAACTGGTCCGTTATGTACTAACTTATGTAATATACTAATTGTTATGTAATTATTAACTGTATATTATGTACTTTATCTGTGTACATTTGTTTACAGTTTCTGCTACTTGTGATTGTTTCTCTTTGTTAATTGTATGACTTAACAATTAATATTTCAATGTTATAGTGTCCTGTTGTAGTTTTCTCGAAAAACACTTGGAGTAATGGACTCAGTGAAGTCAATTGTTTTATTTATCATATACAGAGTTTAATATCGTTATAATGTGTTTTAATTCATCTAATTTAAGTGTGATGAAGAGATATTGTTGATGATATATTATCTTAGGTGTGAATCTCTGCTCTTCGAAGTTGGGGAAAAAATATCTGCTGAGTTGTGTGTTAACCTAACCTAACTTAACCTAACTATCCAAGGTTTGTAATGACCTTAGTACTGCCTAGGCTATAACGGGGATAACATTTACCTTTGCTCTGAGGCTTTTGGTATATGTCTGAGCTTCTCTTTTGCTGTATTTAAGGAGACAATTTTTAGTCGACGTGAATCCATTGTCAAGACATCATGTGTGGATTGTACTGTACATCAGGAATAGTTTCAGTTTTCATCAGTAGTCTGTATTTCATTGCAGCTGTTATGAAGTTCTTGTTGTCAAGGTCTAGTTAATCTGACTAATAGAATTGATGAATGTCTTCCCACTAGTATGACAGCTATCTAACACACACACACACACACACACACACACACAATGCCTCCTTTGTGTGTGTGTGTGTGTGTGTGTTGGTGATCTCAACGCCCACCATATCTGAGTGACAATACTGGACTCAATTGTCTCCAAATGATCGGGTCGACGTAACTGTTTTTGATTTTTCAAACCTCTCCGACTTGGAATAGCTGGTGTGTCAGTCAACCTACTGCACACTTCTGAGAACCGTTTAGACCTCGCGATGATTGATGCCTCTCTGATTTGGTTGATGTGAGCTCCTCTCTCTCCATCATCATCCAGATCGAGCAGTTTGTGTCTGACATCTCAAGTACGCGTCTAGCGGTCCTGAAATCTCGAGTTAATTGGGATGGTGTTGAAAATATCCTAAACCTCACTAAGTGTTGTGACATCTTGTCTGAAAAACCAACCACTCAAGGTTCTCAAATAAAACTATTGAATTTGGCTCTTAATTTTAGACAGGCAGGCAGAGTTTGATGCTATGATCAATCCTGTGCGAAGTTGCAAAATTATATATACTGATCATAATACACACGTGAGAGATAAACTATATAGTCAGCCTCATAGTTGTTGGTCTACTGTGAATTCAGCCAAATTTATTCAAGGCTCTTCGATTCTTGACTTCCTCCCGGCCGATGTGTTTGATATGTAAACTAGAGAGCGTTACAGTACCTTAGACTTGTTTTCCTGATACTGGTCTGTCTACTTTTGATTTCATATGTAAGCAGGTGAGTAGTCTGGTTTTTGGGTCTGCACTGGTATGATGGTACCGGTACTGATCAAACTCGTATTTCCCATTATTCTTAGAGAAAGTTGTTATACGTAACGCGTAAAAGTGAGTTTTTTTCCGTAAGCTAATATGTTCTAGTTGCCCCCCACGTTTCTTGGTAATGGTAAACATCTACCCCGTTCAAAAAAAATCTATATCCTCTCTTTTGAAGGTTTATGAAGTTCTTTCTGCTAAAAGCCTTTGAGGGAATGCTACTAACAATGAATGTTTGGCCAGTACTGGTGTATCGGGTCAGAAGGATGGACACTTTCACCAGACACGAGAAGATGGGTAGAGGCCTTCAAAATGTGGTGCTGCAGGAGACTACTTGAGATACGTTATACTGATAGAAAGACAAATAAAAATACTGTGTTTGACTAGAGAATCGGGAAAAATACAGGAAATTAATTAAATAAGAAAAATAAGTTACTTTGGCCATTTGATAAGTTATATTGGCATCAGAGTACAGGACCTCAGAGGGGATGATAGTACATACGGTATATTAATGGGTGAAGGTGAGGGGTAGGAGGGCCAGGGGAAGGAAACGGTTGGGATGGGTGAGTGAAATTTAATAAAGCTGTTCACCGGGGAACTGAGAAATCTGGAGGAAATAAGAACATAAGAATGGAGGAAACTGCAGCGGGCCTATTGACCCATACTAGGCAGTCCCGTTTATACCCAATCCCTATTGCTCATATAAGCATCCAACCTATGTTTGAAGCTATTCAGCGTATTCGAGTTAATGATGATATTTGGTAACTTGTTCCATTCATCCACTACTCTGTTTCCAAACCAGTGTTTACCTATTTCACGCCGAAATCCAAATTTGTCTAATTTAAAACCATTGTTACGAGTTCGCTCCTGGTTGGATAGTTTGAGTACCTTTGTAATGTCCCCTTTGTTTAACCCTGACTTCCATTTATACACCTCTATCATGTCGCCCCTCACTCTACGTCTCTCGAGGGAGTGCAAATTAAGATGCTTTAACCTGTCTCTGTACTCAAGGTTCCTGATGCAACAGTCGGGAAACTCTTAATGTGGAGGGCTGTGGTCGCCAGCTTCCAGACTTAAGGATGACGACTCATTGATATATAATGACTACATCATTCACGTAGAGGTTAAGCAACCATGGTGATATTACACATCCTTGACGGAGTCCAACTTTCACCACCATGAACAAGCTGAACACTTCATCACAAGCTCTACACACACTGTCACTCTATCTGTTAAAGGCTTAGACAGCACTCATCAGTAACCCATTTCTCAATCATCTTAAAGACTGTCGATACTTTATAATTTGTTTTTGAGTTTTATATAAAAAAATTATCCATAATTGCCTTTAGGTCTTCTTCTGCAGGTATTTTCCCATCGTACCGCTTAACACAGACACAGCACTACCCATGCTGTATCGTTTCCACCCACTGTATATTCAAGTCTAGTGTAAAAATGTCTATATACCAACACCATCACTATTGTTCTTACTGTCCTCACTGCATCTGTGTTTTCTGGTTAAATAAACTGTTTCTTCTTCCCCCTAGTACTTGTCCTTTCGTTATTCACAGTCATAATCTTTATCATCTTATTCATTATTTTTTCACTCTTCGTCTTCAACATTCCTGCACGTGTTCCATTCACTAGTAGTGTGGTTGACTTGATGTTATTCGGCTTGTGTACACCGTGTTACCTTTTCTCCACTAATCACTGCTGGTCCGTCACCGTGTCACTTCATCCCTCCACGTCGTGAACATAATGACTCGGGCTCTCATTTATTACTTCCAGCAGTTGTTCAATATGTTCTCCCCGTCTGGCGCCTGCTTCTTATTTTCCACAATATACTTCATCTTGCAGCAGCCTTCCTCTCCATGTTTTATTTAATATCTTTTTAATATGTTTACCACACACACACACACACACACACACACACACACACACAGTTACACTTTATAATCTGCATATTATATACCAGTATCAAGCCAGTCTAGACAAAACATGGCAGGTTTGGACCATTAACTGTGAGCTAGGGTTAAGAGTTAGAGCCCCTTGGCCTGTACACACTATTGAACCTCAATGTTCAACACCGGGTTACAGTCACCTGGGTCCTCATCCAGTGCACCAGACTTGTTTTCACGTAATGTAATGTCCCACTCCTAAAACTGTCATCACACAGCTTCGTGGTACTTGTCTCACCTACTGAAGTGACGATGTTATAAGTTCAGTATGGTTTTGACTATGAGATATGCTCAATGTATTAGCAAATTATAATGTATAAACACTGCATGGAAAGCGTTTATTTTTAGTCCCATTGGTCAAAGATGAAAAGTAAATTTGATATAATTGCAGTTTGATATCCATAATATTGACAAGTCAACATTCACATTTAATTATTAGGAAAGTTTTTTTTTACCATTTCTGTCTTGTTGGGACGCACATGCAGCTTTCTTTTTTTAAGCATTGCTGCAAAGGTGGTGAACTACCTCTGGCTGTAAAACGAAAACAAATGGAAATATTCCAAAATACGGTACTCCAAAGAACACCATTTTTACCAAGAATCACTAGTACCGTTGCAGAAAAACCCAGATATGAAAAAAAATTACTTTAAGCGGATTTTTTTTTATTAATATTATTCGATACCCGGGATTCTGTGAGATCAGCTCGTTGGGACCAGTACATGAACTTCAGTCACAGGACCACAGAGAATCAGAAGCTGTGGGTTTTTTTGTTAATGACCTGACCAGTTGTTGCGGAGGCCATATAGTGGTTTGTGGTCACGCCCCTGGAGGATCTTGTTGCCCATAAAGGCTCAAGTCACGCGTGTTCTGTTACACCGTATGGACCACAGACAGATACAGATGATGGGGGGGGGGGGTAATTCCCGGTACATTTCATCTGTTTATAGCAAAGCGTGGCAGATCCCTAATAATGTCAAGTGCCAGGCCTGTGACTAGGAGGAGGGATATCTGGTCAGGGAAGGAAGAGGTGTTGGTAACGGCTGGGGACCTGTAGGAGGAGGTCATAGGGCAAGTGAGGATGTAGTGACGGAGGGTGTGAGAGTCTTGTAGGCCACAAAGTTTACAAACAGTGAGGCCAGGCTCAGGGTTGCCAATGTACTCCCATAGGTACCTGTACCCTAGGCGCAGTCTCATGTACATAATCTGTTGAGATCGAGTCAGAGATTGATACTCTTTGTAGTGGCGGTTGGAGTCACCGGTTACAGCGTCATAGTGGCATAGTGTGACGCTGCCCCGTGGGGGAAGTGAGAAAAGATGACCATGAGATGACCTACCAGAAAATAAGGACACGGGAGAGAAAGTCACACCTATGTTATGTGTCTCGTGCACGTGGACTTACCTTGGTGTATATTTAGGTGTCCTGGTCTATTTCAGTGTAACTTAACCTAGCTAAGGTAAATGTAGCTTAATTAAGATACAATAGCTGAAACAACTATCTGTGCCATGGACGATAAATTTGGGTATATGAAGGCTGTCACTAGTCACGTAAAATTTCGGAGCATATCGACCTCCACCTGCACAGATAGTTGTTTTAGCTACTGTACACGAGCTGGCTTTCTTTTCTGGTGGCCTTTTAATAGACTTTAGGTATTCGCCTAAGGTTGTTTTTTACCTGTGGCTTTTTTTACATTCAGGTACTAATCTAAGGTTGGCCTTTTTTACCGGCACCCAGCCTCGATCTATAACGGAGACCTGCGTTTTTTTCTTTCTGTTAACAGTGTTCCTGAAAAAATCTAACCATGTTTAACGGAGACTCGTTTTTGTGACCAGAAGCCCGCATTTTACTTGGGCAACAAGCAGGTGCCAAATAGTCTTAATGTTTTACAATAATATAAACGATAAATGGAGATTAATGTTTTACATAGGAAACCTGACCTAGCAAGTTTTAACCAAGGTCAATGTAGTCCTTGGTTTTAACGGACAGATTTTCTTCCCCTTTTAACCTGCCTGAATATTAACCAACGAAAACCTGATTTCTGTCAAAACTCAGAATTATTTTTCTCTTATTAGTTTACTTTGTCATTTATCCTTGTGGTGTTTTTATCTCTGGTGTGTGGAGAGTTCCCGCGGGTATTGATTTGTCAGTGTTCCAGAAAACATCGTTCAAAAGTTTAAAACACACAATAATCGACCGTCTCATGTTGTTCCTTTCGTTGCTGGTGCTCATCAGGTGAAGATCTTACCG
This sequence comes from Homarus americanus, assembly GCF_018991925.1. NCBI lineage: Eukaryota > Metazoa > Arthropoda > Malacostraca > Decapoda > Nephropidae > Homarus > Homarus americanus. Next base: position 10,936,109 of record NW_024734940.1, on the reverse strand, counting down.
ACACGATGCCGTTTACGTCCCTGGAAACACATATTCACTACGACTTCCTGTATTTCAGTAATGTGTGGCACTTGACTGCTGTTTGTCCATCTTAAATATTAGCTCACCCACAATCATCCCGGAAGCTCGGTCGTGATAATACTGTACTTTATGTGTGCTGAAATTGTTTTACTTATGATTTGTTGTTTAATGTGCGCTGTGTGTTAAGAGCACTTGAGAATTTTCTATATTTCAAACTACGAATATGATATACTGTAAAGCTGACAGCTCCCGGGTTAATACTGTAGTAACCAATCTTTACTCCTGACGGTTTTAGTATAACAATGTACTATAATCACAAATTATGTTATATTGCTCCTACACTTGGTCTGCATCCAAGACTTTCACATTTTTATTTTTTGTGTCTCAGAAACTCAGCCAGTAAAGTTTTCTCCTTGTGAGGTAAACAGAAGGTTATTTTTAACAGCAACCCTGGAGCGGAGGTTAGTCATTTTCCTAGAAACTAAGATTGCCAGATTTTATTTCATCGATAGAACTAGGTTGGATGCTTATATGAGCAATAGGGGTTGGGTGTAAACGGGACTGCCCACTATAGGCCAATAGGCCCGCTGCAGTTTCCTCCATTCTTATGTTCTTATGTTCGTATGTATCGTGCAGTTACTACATCAACAGGTCAGCGTAACCTAAAAATCACCGACTTTCCTTTTCCGGTTTTACGTTTCCCTTTTCCTGATCAACAAGGGGACGCCTCGGTGAATAGATGTAATTTGCCTGATCTTACCCTTGCGCTTTTATATTCTGGATAGTGTGGGAGCCTTGGAAAACCCAGTACTGTATATTGCAACTGTTTTCCATCTTATTACCGGACATGAATTTAGGCATAATAAGTTACATACGTGCCCTATGTTAACTAACTAGGTAGTCCCTGAAAACGTATGGTTATTTTTTGTGTATAAATTAACTTCCATAACAACAATAGTTACGTAACATCAAAGAACGAAAAAAAAATATATAATTGAAATAAAAAAATTTTTATACTCACTAGTTAAAAAAACCAGTAGCATACAGTATAATACTTTTTAGATGCATGTATTTAAGTAGACAAGGAATTTCGCACGGCAACTGTATTATGGAAAAACTGTCGAAAGCCCGATACAATAGACCTTGTTTAAACCTACACAATGTTACTAAATACAACTGACTTCACAATCTTCTCCAACACAAGGTACAGGTATGTATGACATGTTGTAAAACTGAATAACTACAGTTGAAAATTTTGCTTACTGAGATGGAAATTGTGTGAATAGTTTCTTTGGGAGTTTAGTAAAGACGTTTTGTGTTTGTGTGTGTTCTGAGTTACTGACATTTACTACATCCCCTTCTGACCATCACTCCTGTCCTCTCCATTACCATCCATCCCCACCACTACACAGTCACTACTACCAGTGCCGGATTAACCATGAGGCACTTGAGGCACTGGCCTCAGGCCCCCCGACTCTTAGGGGCCCCAAATCCAAACATTCTCGAAATTGAAGCAAATAAAACATGAACTTCGTTCAACGATGTCCTAGCAACGTCTCAATTTTCTGTCTCTTATGAACATTGAATGTGTTATTTTGCAGAAGCTTAATATTGATGAAATCATTGATAAATTTGGGTATATTTTGTTCTTGCTATATATATATATATATATATATATATATATATATATATATATATATATATATATATATATATATATATATATATATATATATATATATATATATATATATATATATACACCTTGAGGGTAGGGGGCCCCAAGTTGATCTGTGCCTCAGGCCCCAATTAAACTTAATCCGGCCCTGACTACTACCACACCATCACTATACCACCACTACACCATGACCACTATACCATCATCACCATTACACCATCAAGTTATGCCAATGCTGTACCAACCATTCTCTACCAGGCAACCCCCCCCCCCTATACACACACACACACACACACACACCTACGATGCGTCAGTTGAGAGTTCGGCCAAAGTCGTGTGATCTGCCAAATAACATCTCTTACATAAAGTGTTTTTCACCGGAGCCGCCAAAATATTTCTTCGTCGCTCTGAAATCTATAGAGTATTACATCATGGTTGCATTACGCAAGTGAGGTTGTGTGAAGGTAGAGTGTCGTGCTACCAGTATTGTTTAATCCCTGGCTCCTTACTGTCAACCAAGTCGATAAGTTGTGACAATTTCATAGTGATCGAGTCATGATTGTTGTAGAGGTTAGATAGACAACAGATTCTAGGGTTCAGTAGATGTTTCTCCCGTTAACTGAGGAAATAAAGTCGATAGAACAGGATACTCCAGTGATAATAAAAAAAGTTTTTATCAGCAACGTCAATAGTTTTGTGTGATGTAACCCTGAATATTGTGTTGCAAATCTTATTAAAGGGCAACATACAGTCCTCCCTCTTACCTGTTTCCTCACATACGGATGAATGTGTTTGTTTGCTCGTCAACTTAGCTGGCTCTTTATCACTCCGCGTAGTTTTCCCAGTTTCGTGTGTTTAGATGCGAGTTATAAAGGATTTTGTTGATTCCTGTTGCCACTGTATATGTTCCTCGCACACCAGAGATACAAACTCTTGAGTATTTCATTTTAGTACTGGAGATGCCTGTCAGCTGCTGGTGTAAGAAGTAATTGTTATTGTTTAGCTAGACACTAAACCCAAAGCCTGCATCACTCTACCTAATACAGAAACCGCTTATAAATTTTCTTTGTGACTCCAATCGGTGTATCCCATTATGTCCTAGTAGCGAGTCTCTTAGTGTTACTATTAGGTTCCTAGTAGCTTGTCCTCCCAGTATTCGTTTGGTTCCTAGTAGCGTGCCCTCCCAGTATTCCTATTAAGTTCCCAGTAACGTGTCCTGTCAGCAAGATTACGTGTCGGGGCTCAGACAGGATCCTCAGTTGGTGAGAAACATCATGACGTGGCAGGACGGAAGGTAAGAGCTTGTGTGAGTGTATACAAGAAGACAATGGGTATTACCTCAGGATTAAACGCTGGAAACGACAGCCCCATCCATATGTTTACCTCTTGTCCGTTACGTCTCTTCCCCGACATAAATGGCTGGCTCGGGGAAATCCTTTTTGTTTTATTATTTTGGTCTCAATTCTCCCACACTCCGTCATCATCCTAACCTTGTAGTCTCACCCTTCCACTGCACGTTTTTACTACAGTGACAATACTATATACTGTACCATGTGGTTTCTTTTGTTTCCGTGTCTAAGCTGCTTCTACGCCTTCTATATTGTAGTCAAACAGCATATCTTCTTTAAATATCATCCATTACTTACTTCCTCATGTATACTTCCCCGTGTATACTTTCTTATGTATACTTCCTCATGTACGATGCTCGAAGGAATAGTTGAAGAATTCCTATTGAGATTTGTATATAGATATGGAAAGATTTTTATACCAGAAAAATTGTAGATATAAAGTAAACGATAACAATATTGACATGCCTGAACCAAGTGAGAGTCGAGACCCCATTCTTACTGTCACTCCTAAAAAAAAAATGCTTGTATCCTAAGTTAGCCTCGTATTATTATAACGTGAAAGTGAAAATCGCCAAACTCTTCAGCTGTTTCTCTTGTTACGATATATGATAACATTGAGTTGCCTTAGTAGATTTATTTATAGTAGAAAGTAATCACAGAGAGACAGGAAGATGCCGAGAAAGATAGAAGGGAAAGTATTAAACAATGACACATTGGAGAATGATGAGGGAGTTGTGGAGCGTCGTGCTAGTGACTGAGGTTACCATGAAAACGTTACTAGAGAATCATCTGAGAAAATGTCTGTTCTTTTTGTACAATTCCTCTGGGCCATCAAGACATCTCCGCCGATTACATCCCACTTGGTCGATCGTCTGTTCTATGCTACCAACCTAACCTAACGTAACCTAATCATGAAACTAAAAGGATAAAAATCGCATAAAACGACGATCGTCCAAGTGGCATGACACCTCTCCGCCATCGACCAACTGTTTCCCCTTCCTTGATAACATCCCGTCCTCTCCCAAAACTGTTCTCACTCGACTGAATTCTCCGAAACAGGGAATCCATTTTAAGAAATATAATTATTTAGGTTGTTTATGCAGGAGGCATTCGTTAATATCTATTCAACAGTTCTGGAGACTACCAACCACGACGAAATATATAATTGGTCTGTATGTGTGACGGACCAAAATTTTCACATACTGTATATTATCACCTGGAATGTTTAATAATTCTGTAATCGAATCGTCTTTCTTTTTCACCTATAAACCATTAAAGGGGTGCGGCGGCTGAGTGGATACAGTGCTCGCCTTCTGTCCTAAGTGTCACTCGTTGGCTCACCTACCTGTGAATGAGTAAAGTACTTCACTTACAGTTGAGGAAGTAAAGGCGATTGATTACAGTGTCGGCCACGTTGCCTTCTCGTCTACGGAAGGCTTAGTATACACTGTGCTGTGTTCACGACATCCACTTTAACAAGACTTTAAGTAAACGTGATCAAGAGCGACTTTCGATAAAGGGACATTGGCTTATCAACTTAACAACATAAATTTCCAAACATAGAGACACTGTGTGTGTGTCAGGAGTCATTACAACAACTAAGTGGTCACCCCCACACATCCCTGCTGCACCTCACCATTCTCTCTCCTTTCTGATAAGTTTTACATTTTGTCTACGATAGATTTGATTGTACTGCATCATATAACTACTGTATTATATAACATTTGACCATTGAATCATTTAAACAATTTGGTCTTATTGTCTTTCCATCAGTAATACTCCCGTCGATAAGGTATGGAAGAACTTAACCTAACCCAACACGCAACCAATGAGATGACTCGTGTAATTATAACCCTATAGTTGCACGCTTAAAGACCTAATTCGTTGTTGAAGAGCAATAATAACATTATATCATTGCCATCACCCCAACAGATTACTTATTGACTGTAGATACTTGATAACCCGACAACATTTGAGAAGTGAGACATGACTATAGTATTGACACAGGCGAGGGACTCCTGTCAGTACAGTGGTTGATGTTTACTACAAGTTATCTTCACTGATTATAATATTAGCGAGATATTAGTGACTAGTAACGATGTTAGTAAGCAAATAGACAAACTAAAGCCCAATAAGTCACCAGGTGCCGATGAGATATTTGCCAGAGTATTAAAGGAATGTAAGGAAGAGCTTAGTATGCCCTTAGCAAAGTTGTTTAACATGTCCTTAAAAACGGGTGTCGTACCAGAATCCTGGAGGATAGCGAATGTAATACCGATTTTCAAGAAGGGGGATAGATCACTATCCTCTAACTACCGCCCAATCAGTCTAACATCAATAGTAGGCAAATTACTGGAAGCAATCATTTCAAACTCTATTCGAAATCACCTGGAGAAGCACCGATTGATCAATGATTCCCAGCATGGCTTCACAAGCGGACGTTCATGTCTAACTAATCTATTAACATTATTTTCATCAGTTTTCGAATCGGTGGACGAGGGGCACATTTATGATGTGGTATATCTCGACTTTAGCAAAGCCTTCGACAGAGTCCCCCACGAAAGACTAATGTTAACTGTTGGTGTGTCATATACTGTGTCTCGGTAACTGTTGGTGTGTCATATACTGTGTCTCGGTAACTGTTGGTGTGTCATATACTGTGTCTCTATAACTGTTGGTGTGTCATATACTGTGTCTCGGTAACTGTTGATGTGTCATATACTGAGTGTGAGTGAAGGTGTCAGTCAGGTGTGTCACTTACAAAACACACAACCATTTGCCACCACGGGTCACGCAATTACGTCAGCATAGGTGCATGACAGTTTACATGCAATCGCTGAAATTAACTTTACCTGCAATCCCATTAAAATAGTTTTGAAATAAATTACAGGTTGTATTGAATAATGTTATGAAAGACATGTGAATTATTTATTTTTTTACATGTAGGAAATTATCAATGACCCACATAATTTGGAGACACTCCCTGCTGGGGTGATATGTCATGCATCCAAGCGTGACAATGTTGACACACTCAGTACCTGAAGCTTGACACACACACACACACACTACATGAAGCCTGACATACTTAACACACTACCATGATACCCACATGAGGGGCTGAGTGATTAATATGTTTACAAAATAATATGAGATGAGCGAAAGGTGATACACGCGAGCTGGGAGGTTGAAGTTATAGGTCCCTGGGGCGTGAGCTGACCAGGGGGAGAGAGGAGCAGGGGAGGGGAGAGGGAGTAAATTATTTGAATCTGTCTGTCAGTCGGGGAAGATGTTCATGAATCTAGCTAACACTAACAAGGAAACAGAATTTAGAATTTAGGAATATATAATAATTGAAGTGAGATATAAAATGTTCAGATACAGTAAAAAACATGTATAGTATAACGCCAACCATATATACAGTACCTCCACCATATCTACTGTATTTCCTACAGTTCAAAGGATATCGAAGTCTTTAAACTGCTAGAGGAACATATGGGCACAGGGGTGGGGGAAACTGCAGTGGGAGCGGGTAAACAAAGTAAAAGATTACAGGGAAATAGTGTTAGGAATGATGATAAAACTAAATTAAACAGGGAGTTTAAAACTAAACGCGGTAAAGGGAGGACTCAGAACACGACTAACTTAAATGTCTACTACGCAAACAGTAGAAGTATGAGAAACAAAATGGATGATATTAGGGCCTTGGTATGTACCGAAAAAATCGATATCATAGCATTCACTGAAACATGGATCAACCTAGACTCACGTGAGTTGCCGGTCGAATACCAAATTGCAGGTTACAAATTGTTCCATACCGATAGGCAGACCAGGAAAGGAGGCGGAGTAGCAATCTATGTTAGGGATAATCTGAAGTGTGAAATAAATAAGGAAATAAAAACTGAGCGGAAGACAGAAACAATTTGGATAGAATTAAGCGACGGTAGGGAAAAAGTAATCACAGGAGTAATATATAGACCTCCCAATCTTGATAGAGTCAATGAGCGACTTATCTGGGATGAAATGCGCAGGGCTTCCATACACAACAAAGTCTGTATATTAGGCGACTTTAACCTTGGCCAAATAGATTGGACTGACCTTATGGGTAACTCAGAATCAGAGGATTTTCTCGAGACGATCCAGGACTGTTTCCTAAGTCAACATATAACCGAACCCAACCGGGGTAATAATATACTCGATTTAGTTCTGTCGAACAGAGAAAACCTCATTAGCAATGTCGAGGTATGGAACGAACTTGCAAACAGCGATCACAATGAAATTAGATTCCAGTTAGATTTTCAGGGCAGACGTAAGGAAAATTCCACTAAAGTACCAGATTTCAGAAAGGCAAACTTTGACAGTTTAAAGAGGCAGCTGAGAGAGGGGGTGTCGTGCTTGGCTGTGAACCTGACAGATGACTCCGAACTGATAACGACATCTGAGATTGCCGAGTTCCACGACAATTTAAATAATGAGTTACTTAAAGCACAAAGGCAGAACATACCATACAAAAAACTCAGATCAGACAACAATGACCCTAAATGGATAAATAATTATTTAAAGAACATCATTGGCCAAAGGAAGGCTATAGGTAGAAGGATAAAGCGTGGCGAAATTTACCTCCAGGATTATTATAAGATATTGGCGAGTAGGGTTAAAACCGAGATAAGGAAAGCCAAGAGGAATAATGAGGTAAGGATAGCAAGGGAGGCGAAGACAAACCCCAAAGGATTCTACCAAATGTATCAAACTAAAACACGAGAAAAGATTGGACCAATACAGTCAGATACTGGCGAGCTCACTGATAACGACGGAGAAATGAGCAATAATTTGAATAAATATTTTTCAACGGTTTTCACCACCGAAAATTTAAACATGATACCCGAGGCACCGACTCTATACAGAGATAGTGAAGAAAACAAATTAAGCGAGATAGTAGTGACTATTAACGATATTAGTAAGCAAATAGACAAACTAAAGCCTAATAAGTCACCTGGTCCCGATGAGATATTTGCCAGAGTATTAAAGGAATGTAAGGAAAAGCTTAGTATGCCCTTAGCAAAGTTGTTTAACATGTCCTTAAAAACAGGTGTAGTTCCAGAATCCTGGAGGATAGCGAATGTAATACCGATTTTCAAGAAGGGGGATAGATCACTATCCTCTAACTACAGCCCAATCAGTCTAACATCAATAGTAGGCAAATTACTCCAAGCAATCATTTCAAACTCTATTCGAAATCACCTGGAGAAGCACCGATTGATCAATGATTCCCAGCATGGCTTCACAAGTGGACGTTCTTGTCTAACTAATCTATTAACATTCTTTTCATTAGTTTTCGAATCGGTGGACGAGGGGCACAATTATGATGTGGTATATCTCGACTTTAGCAAAGCCTTCGACAGAGTCCCCCACGAAAGACTAATTAGAAAGGTCGAAGCTCATGGCATCAAAGGTAACAACCTTAAATTGATTAGGGCGTGGTTACAAGACAGGAAACAGCCAGTGAGCATTAACTGCACCAAGTCCCATTGGAGCAACGTCACAATGTGGAGTTCCCCAAGGCTCAGTACTTGGACCATTATTATTTATTATATACATAAACGACATAGATATCGGCATAGACAGCAACATAAGTAAATTTGCTGATGACACTGAAATAGGACGTGTTATTAAATCTGACGAGGACTCCTCAAAACTACAGGAAGATCTAAACAAATTTTTCTTATGGTCTGAAAAATGGCAGATGAAATTCAACGTGGACAAATGTTAAGTACTCAGTATAGGAGATGTAAACAGGGAAACCAGATACCAGATGAACAACGATGCCATAGAGAAATCCGACTTCGAGAGAGATTTAGGAGTAATGATAAGTAGGAACCTTAAGCCAAGTAAACAATGTGTTTTTGCTCGTAACAAGGTTAATAAAGTACTTGGGTTCATACAAAGGAGTGTTAGTTACAAGACTAGCTAGGTCATCCTAAAACTGTATCTTGCACTTGTGAGACCACACCTGGATTACACAGTTCAGTTCTGGTCACCGTATTACAGAATGGATATAGAATCATTGGAAAGAATTCAGAGGAGAATTACAAGACTAATCCGGGCATTAGGAACCTTGAGTATAGAGACAGGTTAAAGCATCTTAATTTGCACTCCCTCGAGAGACGTAGAGCGAGGGGCGACCTGATAGAGGTGTATAAGTGGAAGTCAGGGCTAAACAAAGGGGACATTACAAAGGTACTCAAACTATCCAACCAGGAGCGAACTCGTAACAATGGTTTTAAATTAGGCAAATTTAGATTTCGGCGTGAAACAGGTAAACACTGGTTCGGAAACAGAGTAGTGGATGAATGGAACAAGTTACCAAATATCATCATTAACTCGAATACGCTGAATAGCTTCAAACATAGATTGGATGCTTATATGAGCAATAGGGGTTGGGTGTAAACGGGACTGCCCAGTATGGGCCAATAGGCCCGCTGCAGTTTCCTCCATTCTTATGTTCTTATGTTCTTATGTATGTCCAAGCCCGTCTATATACCTCAGGTCACCACAGACGCTCACCAGGCGACTTGGGGATCTCGGGTTACACTGGTTGGAGTGGACATTTCCTGGTAATCAATAACATCTTGTCTTTTTATTCTCCAACTACCCTATGCATCCTTGTCATGAACACCTACCGCTACCTGGCCTTGGGTGAGACGTCATAAGCTGTGTTAGGTGAATTGGATAAGGTGTCAGTTCATAAAAGTATATACCCTGTACACAGTTTGAGTAAGACTGTTTCCATGAGTGTTTGGGTGTGTGCGGACGTCATGACAAGGCTCAGGTGGGTGATTGAGTATGCAGACGGTATGCAAAGTGGGTTGTACTGAATGGAATATTACGGGGCTTATTTATCTCAACTAGACAGGTTATGCTTCTTTGTATTATATCTAATTACTAAGGTTCAGTTCAGTATTTAGGCAAAATCCTTCTTCCTTCATCACTAACTCACCGGCAGTCTTATAATAAAGGTACCTGGTCTTGGATGTGTTTTTATGAAGGGGTAACATACGTATATGAGTCTTGAATTATTATAGTCGTGTGCTTGATGCCATCCCTGACATGACTCTATTGCCAGCAGATTCTCTTCCCCCTCCCACTGACGGTCTTCCCCCTCCTCACGGTCTTCCTCCTCCCTCTGACGGTCTTCCTCCTCTCTCTGACGGTCTTCCCCCTCCCTCTGACGGTCTTCCCTCTCCCTCTGACGGTCTTCCCCCTCCCTCTGACGGACCTTGCTACTACAGTACTACTTTACTGCCACTCGGAATCGAGTATGACGATCATCCAGCTATAAGAACATAAGAACATAAGAATGGAGGAAACTGCAGCGGGCCTATTGGCCCATACTGGGCAGTCGGGCTAACTCGAAAGCATTGACAGACCTCTCTACCCATCTGTAAATTCCTACATTACAATTAACACGAGAGAAATCCAACCAAGCTCAATAGGACCCTTTATGTTACACCCAAGTCGTCATGAACAATCTCAAGCTGCTTGGAGGTCAAAATATCAAGGTTCACCAGATTCAACACAACAGACCACAGTGAAAGACTTTTAATAGACCTACGGAACACGATGTCTTCTGAAGCTGTATAAAGCACTAACAGCGATAACCTTTAAATAAGTGTTTACTGAGTCACATGAGATATCGGGGGAGGGGCTATGTCATAAATTTGCTGACGTCGCCAACAATCACTGCCAGGTGTGTTGTCCTTTAGGTAGGTAGATTGGTTAAAATGGTCTCTGTATCCCGTCTCCTGCCCAGCATGGCCAACGATTACAGTCGTATTGAACCCGGGAGATGTAAAATATGTTGCAACGTGAAATTAAGAGAAATGTACTGTAAAAAAACAAGTAAATCCGTTCATTTGTCACATGTAGATAACTCAAAATTATGGCACATGATTAGTTCAATGACGACTGAACCAGTTTATAGATGAGTCGGAGGAAGCAGAGGCCTTACATGGACGACATGATTCATCACACCCACCCACACTTACCCACACACACACACACACACACACACACACACGCACGCACACACACACAATACTGGTGGGACATCTGAAGTATTCTTGTAAGTACCTCACTGGTAGTAATCACTCCTCGCCACCACTTACATTCAAAGAAATATTCTAAGACTGATAAATCGACTGAGTTTACGATCATAATAGTAATAATAATAATAATTATTAACGGTTTATTAAGATAACATGGCAGTCCGAAGGCTGAAAATATACAATGAAAAGAGGTGATAGGTTACATATGGTGGAAGCGAGGAGTGGGTCACTTGATTGACAAAAGCTTTAAAAACGAAAATATATTAAACAGAGTCAACGTATAGATTAACTATAGATCTGGTAATGTTTGAGCTGGACCTGTAAACATTCTTGTGACCTGATGTTGGCGCCCACTGTCTGGATGGTCGTTGTGTGTGTGTGTGTGTGTGTCCATCCATGTAAGGCCTTTACTTCCACTGACTCATCTATAAACTGGTTCAGTCGTCATTGAACAGGGGGGTCAAGTGGGCCTTTACTTGAGAGGAAAATCAGTTTCATTCAAGTAAACACCACTACAGTTTACTCAGTCCGCCACACCCTGGGATACTGTACACGTGTGTTTTATATCCTTAGGTTAACATGACAGCCAGCAATCGAGGGTCAAATACGCCTCTTTCTATAAGAACAACATAAGAACATAAAAAAATAAGGAGTCTGCAATAGGCCGGTTGGCCTGCGCATGGCAGCTCCTGTCGAGAGTTACTACCACTCTCTATCATCCATGAATCTATCAAGCCTCCTTTTGAAACTTTCCAGAGTTCCCGCACTTACTACAAAGTTGCTAAGCTTGTTCCACTCGTCCACCACCCTATTTGTGAACCAGTTTCTTCCTATCTCCCTCCTAAACCTAAACTTATCCAACTTGAATCCGTTGCTCCGAGTCCTATCCTGCTCGGATATTATAAGAACTTTATCTATATCCCCTTTATTGATTCCTTTCACCCACTTAAATACTTGTATCATATCTCCCCGCACTCTTCGTCTTTCTAGGGAATGCAAGTTAAGTTTCTTTAACCTATCCTGATATGGAAGGTTTCTAAGTCCCGGAATCATTTTTGTCATTCTTCGCTACACCGACTCTAGTGAATTTATATCCATTCTATAATAGGGGCACCAGAACTGAACCGCATAATCGAGGTGCGGCCTGACTAGCTCAAGGTCCATGCATATAAGATACAAGGAGTTTAATGCATGACAGCACACTCGTATTTATGTGTGTGTATGTGTGTGTGTGTGTGTCGCAAATCGGATCTTATATACACCATCAGACGAGCGATTGGGAATATCAACTTGAGAAAATCATGGCCCTAACATTACGCTTGATGAGTTCTTAGTGAGTAAGAAATAAATACAATCTAATTTAAACATAATTTTAGTTCATTTTAAGTCCATTAATATACGAGCCTTGTTATCTTTGTTGATCTAAACAGACAAAGGGTCGTGTTACTGTTGAATGTATGATTAATTTTTCAAAGGTCTTCCCGGTCCGTATATTTAACTCAGGATATTCAGTAACTTAATGTCGGGAGAGTGTGGGATCCCTGGGCTAAAATTTCCAGAGTCATATCATATTCTGAGAGTCCTAGAGGGATCCATCGTGTTTTCACTTTTAATTTAGGTTAATAAGAAGCAACCAAGCGTGTTAATAAAAAAAATATATATGTGTATTTTAATGACGGTGCTAAAACAGTGTGAATCATTCTTCATGACAAACAGAAGAGTTATTGCATTACTCGATCTCCTGACTCTGACGTGATGCAAGAGGACCTCCAACACTCGGGTTACAGCCCAACAATGATGTGAGGCCGCCATCCCTCCCTACTTCACCCAGTGTTGATGGCGATGTTTAGTTTACCCCACATTACCTATATTGCCATAACAAAAACGCATGAATATTAACTTGGTTTTACGTGACCTGTGAAGAAGCCAATAGTGATACTGAAACTTCTTATGTTAGATTAGGTGTGGCTTTTCACTCCCGTGCTAAGATATGATATAATTTTATCATAGAGAGAACCTTTTATTATAGATATATTGCCTGTACTGACAAATCCTATATTACAATTATATCATCATATTGTACTCTGAGTTCACCATAAAATTTGATAAGTAAAAAAAAGAGTTGCTTGGTCACGTGTGGGGCGGCGAGGGACAGTATCGTCAAACACGCACTAGAGCCGCTTGATGGTTCATGTCCGCCACACATCGGAATATATTGACTGACTCTTGCTCTATATAATTGGCACCGTTTTGTCTCATACAGCATTTATCCCCAAAATACTGTAAGGACTTAAGACTCAACAAGTATACCTGTCTCTCACTTAGCTCTAGATATACTGTACCTGTCTCACGTAAGTTCTTTATTGCTGCACCGTAATGTACTATCTAATTCAGCTAATGTTGAACGATAATGCCACATGTTTCAGCCTACAGCCGGGTGACTCTACAGTGTGGTAACGACGCCTCCTGGAATAACTGTTATCAATTATTGCGGTGGTGACTGCTGTCTACCCCCTCCCCCTGTCCCACCCTCAACCCTCTCTCCACCCACCCCCCTCCCCCCCTCCTCACCTGCGTCAGTTGTGAACACGGTCGTCCACCCCGGTCACTGGCGACATTGACTCAACACATTAACTGGACAAACAGCTGGCAGTAACTCTACCTTACATGCCTTTTTTTTTATTATATTTATTGATTTTATTCATTGATATAACCCACTACACTTACCTACAACTAACTTTTAATCCCGCTAAAGTAAATTTAAGTTAGGCACGTATCCCTTGTTTATCACGCGTGGTTTATTTTCCAGTCTGTTGTTGGCCGCATGAGCCGCTAATTATTGGCTAATGACTGATGGCTTAACATTTCCACATAGCTAGCAACGTCTCCACGGCTCCAGGACTGTTAAAGAAGATAAACACGTCGAATCTGATTTAAAGGACAACTACTGTGAAGTGCGAGTGAAAAGAGAGGGGGGGAGGGACAGTGAAAGCGAGGGGGGGAGAGAAAGAGCGGGGGGAATTCCTGGGAAGTAGTTGGGCGCCCCGTCGATAAGTATCCTCTTTAAGCCTCTTGTACAGCAGATGTCCCTTGGGTGCTTTCCACGGTCAGGGGTCACGCTAAGTCAGGTCACAGGAACTTTTAGGTAGAAAGGGGTCAACGGAGGTCATGTTATTTATAATTTCTTTTGTTTTCTGTTGATGTATTGGTATGTCTCAACCTTAACTCATTTCTTATTAAAATTAAAGAAAATCCCATAAGAGGAGTCTGTGTTTTAACTGCTTTAGGAATTTTATTTATCTTTTAGTACAGTTGTGTGGAGAACAATGGTAATATAGTGTATACCAAAGATGTAATTAATAAGATTAGAATTGGCGATTTGACAACCATTCTTCTTGAGTTGTTTCGCAAAATCACTCTACTGTGTTAACTGTTTACCTCAGCATCAGTATGTGTTAACTTCATGGAATACTGTCAGTGTATTAATTACTGCTTAGGTCCCATGTACGAGTATATTGTCGAATTATCAGATCAAAATACGACGATTTTGAAGCCTACTTTCTCGTATGAAATTTTCCAGGCCAGGGACCGTAGTAACAGGTAAGGTGAGCGGACGTTAGGTTAGGCTTAGGTTAGGTTGGGTTAAGCTAGATTAGGTCCTAACCACCCTGGGTCAAATCAAACGACCGCTGCTCAAACATCCTACATTCCACAGGTACAGGGGGTGGGGGGGTTGAGATGTTTTGTTTTGCTGTATTTCCTAGTTTACCCCTCGGCCACAAGAACCAAGAGGGGTATCAGAGCAATGCCGGATGTGAGTCCGTCCATCCACCTGTTAATATTTTTACTATCTTGCTTGTCCCTAATTATTGAAATGTTCGAAATAAGGCAAACAGAGAACATAAGAATGGAGGAAACTGCGGCGGGCCTATTGGCCCATACTGGGCAGTCCCGTTTACACCCAACCCCTATTGCTCATATAAGCATCCACCCTATGTTTTAAGCTATCCAGCGTATTCGAGTTAATGATGATATTTGGTAACTTGTTCCATTCATCCACTACTCTGTTTCCAAACCAGATTATGAGCTCACTTACGTAATTCGATGTCAAATATTTGTTTTGAGTATACCATCTGGTTTTGAGTATACCGATCTGAGACTGTAAGTCCAGTTACGGGGTAAACAAAGACATACAGCCCCATAAATGTTTTTGAGTATCCGGCCCCTGCTGGACAATATGGATCAGGCCCCTGATCTGTGGTGGTGAAAATCCATTAGTCTCCCTTAAGCTACAAGAAGAAAATGGCGGTCAAGTTAAATGACTTCGGAACTGTGCTGAGACAACCATAACAAGATACATTCTCTTATACCCTTTAAAGGTCATTTTAATTTATAGAAATTGACCTCATATATTACTTAATTGTAGAAACAGAAAAACGCGGCATATTTGACTCAACACAAGACGTGTAAGGTACTGGTTTCAGAGCTTTCATGACGGCCGCCACAGGACGCTTGAAACTGCCTGCTCCCTGCCTCCCTTCCTCCCTGCCTGCTCCCTACCTACCTCCCTCCCTACCTGCCTGCTCCCTGCCTCCATCCCTCCAACCCACAGTCTCAGGGAGCAGGCAGGGAGGGAGGGACTTTTTCTGGGACACCCTATATACGTTATCCTCCAGCTGGTCGTTAATTTCAATAACTAGAATCATCGAACTTACGAGACACATATTGAAGCAAGCAAACACCACAGCGGAATACAGAGTGACATGTTAGAAATATCAGGGTCAGAGGTGGATCTAGACTCCAGAGCTTCACGTATAAAACATGTTCTAACAACGAGATCAACTGAAGATTAACCCCCCCCCAGTTTAATTCACCTTATGATTAACCACCCTAACGCTTAGCTAATCTAATCTAACCTAACCTACCCTAATAAAGCTTGATTTACTCTCGGCCTAACCTAATCACACTTAACCTAACGCTATTAAGTCTACCATTAAACAACTGGAGGGAGGAAAATCAGGTGTTTTTTTATAGAATCCGGGTGCCGAGTGTCGAGACAAAGAACAGGTCATATTTACAGATCAACTTTTAAAACGTAATATGCAACACGAGAGAGAGAGAGAGAGAGAGAGAGAGAGAGAGAGAGAGAGAGAGAGAGACGGGGGTGGACGCGTGTTGGTTGCTACCCAGAGTCTCGGCCCAGCCCTTTACATTCCCCTACACCACAAACCCTCATCTATGTATTCAAGGTCTTCCCTTCTGTGAGATAGTGTGCATAGGGTAGGATACTGATGTGTTATGGGTGAGGGAAGGATCATGTGTTATGGGTGAAGGAAGGATCATGTGTTATGGGTGAAGGAAGGGTCATGTGTTATGGGTGAAGGAAGGGTCATGTGTTATGGGTGAAGGAAGGGTCGTGTGTTATGGGTGAAGGAAGGGTCATGTGTTATGGGTGAAGGAAGGGTCATGTGTTATGGGTGAAGGAAGGGTCATGTGCTATGGGCAAGAGAAAAGATATATTTCCACAATATCACAAATAATATCGAGGGAAACATTCTGATAGTGTTCTTTACTTCGACAGTTTAATGTTTATGATTCAGGAGAACAAACCATTTGATATGTACAGGAAAAAAAACTAAGAAGAAACATGATATCTCACACCAAAGACTAACGCGAACAACGAGTCCTTAGTGAAAGTTAACAAAGAACTTCTGCCCAGCTAATATTCATATTCTGTTGGGCTGCAGTAGTGTTCAGTCTCTCTCTCAAATTTACGTGAGGAGAATTATATAACGAGTAGAACCTGTGATGTAAACAGTCCTGAATAGTTAGGTTAGGTTAGTATATTTTAGTTCGAGGGTTTTAGTGTGGTCAATTGTATACTCTCGTTGCAAATAGACGAACTGGTGTTATCGCCTGGGTGTTAATAAATATCTGAAGGCGTGTAACTTTTCCTCATACATCGATATAGGGATGTGAGGAAGTTTCATTTGATTGTTTACCATAGCGCTAGTGGGATTGAAGGCTATCATCTTCACACTCATGGCAACAGGTGTGTGATGTACAGTACCTTGTTACCTTGTGTAGAGTCTTCAAAACACAGATTATAGGGCCACCACTCTTCACTGTGTCAACTTAGGGGTCATTACCTTTTACGGTGTCAACTTAGGGGCCATTACCTTTCACTATAAGAACATAAGAAAATAAGGAGTCTGCAATAGGCAGGTTGGCCTGTGCATGGCAGCTACTGTCGAGAGTTACTACCACTCTCTATCATCCATGAATCTATCCAGCCTCCCTTTGAAACTTTCCAGCGTTCCAGCACTTACTACAAAGGGGCCATTACCTTTCACTATGTCAACGTAGGGGCCACCAACCATCACTGCGTTAGGCCAAGGATTCTTTTTCTTTGTAAATCCAAAGATAAATGATCTCTAAATATTGGATGAAAATGCTGCGATCGCCACTTTACTCCTGATGTGTGAGGTGAGGGAGGTGTGTGTGTCGCCAGGGGCCCCGGTAACATGATTCAGCAACTCTGCACCACACAAACATCGCCACCTCTACCACCACTCTCCTCTACCACACCTGTCTTCACCACCTCCACCAGCACAGGAGAAGAGGATCATATATCACATGAAGAGTGGAGATGAAAGATTTGTTGAGGGGAGAGGGTAAGAGATAGACCTGGGAGTGGTTTTGACAGTATATTCATGGAGAAAAATAATGAAATCAAGAAATTTAATAAAGTATTGGTTAAACAGACCCCAGATGCGGCCACGTTTTGAGTATGCTTGTGCAATATGGCATCACCACAAGATGAAATCATCCACGCTTTCGATAATATTCAGAGGTGGTTGACAAAATTGATACCAGGGCTGACAAGACAATGGAATACGAAGATCGATTGAGGAAGCTGAAGGTCTTATCAACAAGGTACAACAGGATACAGTGCCTGGGCATATGATGGAGACCATCAAAATGCTGCCTGACTACCACTTAGAACACCAAGCTGAAAAACCAGATGTCAGCTTTAATATATTCAAGACACGTCCAAGCAGGTGGCCACATCTTCCAACATGTTAACCTCAAAGGAGAAACTGGACAAGCACTAGCCATTTCTAAAGGTTACGTTCAACTACAGAGCCTTAAAAATATGATGCAGACTCACTAGCCCGCCCACTTAGTAGTTTGTAACAAAGATCATAATATACCAGGAGGAATAACTTGGTCCAGAGTGAGAGGTAGTCACATGCCCATATAGCACAGTATGTATGCAGCTCACTTTACTAAGCCTTCGGTACACAAGGAGGCAGTGTAGCCGGTAGTACACTCGGCTGTGTTCACTTCCCCAACTGTAAAGTTAAATACCCACTTACTGTTGGGTGGACTAAGCAAGTACGTCTTTCAGGAGACACTGTAAAGATACGTATCAAAGGATTTTGTTAATACATTGTAGTATGAGCGAGTGCAACATGTGTCGTCGTCATGCAGAAAATAGTCCCTAATTGGTTAACAGTAACACTACAATATGCGACATTAGCACTACAGTTAATGTGTGAGTCACACTACAGGGATACCCGGATACCCGTTGATATTTAGAAAACAACTGTATCAAGTTTAACCTTTAACAACACCAGCAAGTTAGGGTAAAGAATGATATATATATATATATATATATATATATATATATATATATATATATATATATATATATATATATATATATATATATATATATATATATATATTTCATGTAGATCCATGTGTACAGGCTAACATAACCAGAGAGCGAAAAATATCCGAAGTGAGGTTGTAGTAGTATGGTAAGGTAACAAGAGGGGGTTTGGCAGACTTAACCAAGAGAAATAAGGAAAGTTTGGGGAGGCGGCCAGAGGCAGCGTCAACCTCCAGTGGGTGTAGTAGAGAGTTCCAGCTGAACCGTGTCCGTGTTCTCTTGTCGGGGTCATGCGTACTACCACTTTCCTCTGAGAAAGATAAGTTCTGTATAAAACTGTGAATGAAATGTACTAAAAATAATTAGTATGGATGTGTGTGTTCATCTGCCTGTATTTATGAGTGTAAAGTGAAATCTATACAAATGGTGTTTAGATGGCCGCGTGATGAGCCTTGATGGATATTGGTGAAGTTGTGTTCATTTGTTGTTTAATAATTCAGCCACAACCGGGAGGAAAGGTCACCTGATGATTCTCTGTTTGTTTACCTTACTATTAAAGTATCAATATAATTCACAAGATAAAACTGTATGAACGTCTGTGTAAAACCAAACAAACATATGCCTCTCAGTGGAGCTAACGAGCACCGGGAACAGTGAGGTGAAGGCGGTCGTTGCTCTACACTGAAGGAAAGCAGGCTGAATCAATGGCCGGACCTTAAAGTCACCACCACACGGAGCCAGAGATAAAAGTTTCATGTAATTTGCGACGCTCTGGTTTTCTAATGTAGTGCTGCTGCATTAGTTTTAATAGTTATCAGAAAATTACTGTGGTGGAGTGCATGGTTGAAGTTAAAGGGTGTGGTGTTAGCTGTTGGGTTTAGGAGTAGTGTTCAATTTCCATACAACATCACGTGTAAACCTCAGATCAAAATATCCACGGTGATAATAATAATGATATACCTGATAATAAACACAACAACAATAATGTGCCTCAATAAGCACAATAATAATGATAATAAAAGAAAATATGAATATAAGTTTCATCTTAATTAATGAATATGGCATCCAGTCCATTAGACAACAACAAAATAAACAAACTTAGGTTAAATAACTACATCAGTTGTTTGTAAACGAGGTTGACACACATACCACAAGGAAGAGTACCCCGGAGTACGAGAGAAATTTTACCATGACCACTGTTGACAATCGAGTCCACCAAGACTGTTGTCCTCTGCTGGAATGTAGACCTATGTACTGTATGGTACTACAACCTCCCACCCCGCTGTTCGCTAGTCTTGACATACATAATAAATGACTAATGACAGTTATTAATATAAAGTAATGCCGCCCTCTGATACAATGAAGTATTTTCTGTAACGCTGTTTACTCTGAAAGTAGGCTACTGGACCTACACAGCAGTGAACGAATACTTGTGGGTCGCCTGTCTCACATCTCATACACTCACAGGTTCAAACCATGCTTAGAGTTGAACAGTTGAACTTCGCTGTCATGTTATACGTTTGTTTTAATTTGTGCCATCTTTACTGAAAAATACATTAAAATACATCACATTAATAATCCCTTGAACGTGGTTACTGCTTGTAAGAGCGAGTTATGTGTTAACTGCAAGATGATGACGAGCAGTTATGTATTCATCCGATCATGACTGAACGACTGTGAATGTGTCAATCGTGTTCTGGATGGCTGATGATGACAACCTGGCCATGACAGCACATCCAGGCCTTCATTATATTGCAGTATGTGACGACCAATATACATTTTATATTGTTTGAGAATATGTACGTAGATGTACCCATGTCAAGTAGCCCTGTTAGAAAGCATGGTGTACAATTCCGGTCACGTGACCTCCACTGAGAAGAATATCGACTGTGTGATTTCACTTTCATGTTTCTGTTATAACTGTTGTTTCAGCGGTCACTGAAGTGTCCGTCAGTAATTATAGACAGCTGATGGTTATCATTACACGTGTGATTTTTATAAAAAAAAAGTTTAAACAGCAAATGCGTGTCTTCAATTTAGACACGTTATCACTTATCACTAATGTAAATAACAGCTTAAATTCAAGTTGCTGCCTGGATATTGCGTCATCAATCTTTACTAGTTTTATTCAATTATTAATTTTGTCCCCCCCCCCCTTTTCCCAATTACCCACAACCCACACAAGTTTTGAAATTAGGCTACCGAAATCAGACTCAGATTTTTTCAGATTTGCCCCACGCAATGGGAGGGCTAGTTTATTGGGCATCCTCTTACATTGTGTGCAAGACGAAGTCGGTCGGTCGGTCTATATGACTGACCGAATTCATCTTGCACATAAGTGCAGAAACATTGCAGCGCTTAAATGGGGAGCATGCTAAGTTCATTCTTGCCTACTTTTATATGTAAGCTGGCATTCTTCTACTACCTGTGTTCCTCCTCGTGACTCCCTTCTCCCGACCTTTGAAAACTCCACAAGTCATAGATGTTTTCATTAGTTATATGATAGAACTCACTTCTTCCTCTTAAATATATGAAGAATTCCTAAACAAAGCTGTAAACAGTTATGGTTCTTTTCAGTCCACCGAAAACTGTATTGCCGAGAAAAAAAAAACTTACTTCCGGGATTTGACCATAATGCCAGACACCACAAAACAAAAATGCCTTGCTCGTCAGGTTTGTATTCCATAAACTACTATCTCACCTGGATCCCGTTGTCCACCGTGATCAAGGTCCAAAGAAATGTGTGAATAAGGCAGGTGTGTACCTGAGGTTTGAATACAGTACTAAGGAAATTGGGTACAAGGTTGTTCAAATGTAAGCGTTCAAAATGTGACAGCGACCATGTTAACGCCGACAAAATTTAAAGATGAATCTGCCGCACGGCCTTGTGTAGGTGCTCATAAATATACAGTCAGCAATGAAGGTCAGTGTACACGTGGTGACTACTAGTGTTCTCGGTGGAGCGCTCACTACAGACCTGTCATGAGTATAGTTATATGCAATATATATTACTAATATATTTAAAGCATTTCTGTCATGGGTATTTCCACATGTTATGGCGGTAAAAAAGGAAGAAGTTGGGAGAGCAGGCACGAGGCACAAGAAACGTGACATTGCATCCCTGAGTGCCGGCGTGATAGGTGTGTTCAGCAGCCGGGTTCATCAGGGTTGAGGGAGATTGCTAAATCCAGAGAAGCCTTTTTTTTTATTAGATTAGCTTAAAGTAGATAAGCTCAGAACACTATATTCCTGGGTTGTTTCACAAGCTAAAACGGTAAAGTCAATTTTAGGTTCGGAAAGGAATGGCATGGTGCAGTAAGAATGTTGGTGGTAACGCTCCCATCTTTCAGCATTATCTTGGGTTCAACTCCTGGCCCTGTGTGACCCTTCCAAACATCACAGGAAGCTTATCAATGTATAGAATTTTCCTTAGCTTTCAGTCTTGGTCAGAAAATGTTTCCACATACTGAGCCAGCTTATATTAATATTTTGTAGAAATTAAAATAAACGGTTGACTGTGTGCCCTTATGCAAAAAATGAAGAGTTCTCAGTAACGATGAGCTGCACTTTTTTAATACGAAGATACGAAGAGGTGATTTTCAAGGTTGAGGCTGAACTGTTGCCAGTCATCCACTGTGCTTTGCTGACGGTGTGCTCTTGTATATAAACAAACCAAGCTTTCTCACAAACACTCACGGAAATAATGCACTTTATTCCCTCTTGAGTGTGTTAGTGGAGCGTTCAGGGTGCTGCAACCCAGAGTCGTGACATATTAACACGTACAACTGTTGGTCATCACATTTCACGCCAGACCATCACAATTTGGCAAAAAAAGCTGCACATTAACGCATATTGATATTAATTTCTCTAGTTTCGATAACACTCACCGGTGATTTCCGGACCGCATTTTTTAAATACCATTTGATATTGGCAAACGGGTTTTCATTGCCACTTTTACTGGATCAGCATCTAGTATACAGAAATATTTTGGTGACAACGACAGATCCGAGATAATGAATCATATGGTACATTCATTTTTAATGTCTATACAAATACTCTTCCAGTTTTCTACAAGTGAAATTAAGAAAGTTGAAAATCAGTATAATTTTTTCTTATATATGTTCAAATACAGACCTTCTACAATGTGTCCTTTATTTTAAGATCATTTACAATCACGTTAAATGGAATTGATGTAAGTGTACTATGATAATCTTATTTCTTACTGTTTTCCTGTATTGCAAGTCTCAGGAACAGCCGGCCAGGACTACCCATGCACAGTGATGCCTCTAGAGCACGGATAACTAAGCCGAGGGAGCTGTAATGAAACGCCTTTGGAATACATGTTTCCATTTTTTTTTTTGCCATCTACAAAAGCTATATCATTATATGAAGATCTTTAAGTCATAGAAAGAATATTTGCTGTATATTTCATAGCCAGAATACTTGTATAAATCTACAGGAGGGACAGGTTGCTAACTGCCCCATCAATCAATCAATCAAGAGTACCGTTCTCGTATCTGAGGGTTGGCGACCACAGTCCTCCACTCTAAACGCTCTCGGGCTGTTTTTACCAATCCTCTAAGGGTTGGGATCTCTTTGGGGATCCAGTTTTGTCTTCCCCTAGCCCTCCTATCCTCAATTTCTCCCAATGATATTTATATTATTATCCCCTCATCCCTAATTATATGGCCAAAGTATTAAATTTTTTTTCTGTACATTTGAAGTATTTCTCTTGAAATTCTTGCTAATCTTAGAACTTTTTCATTTGTTTTCCTGTCAGTGTAGCTTATTCTTAGCGTTCTCCTGTAACACCACATTTCAGAGACCTCCAACCTGTTTCTGCCTGATACATGTTTATAAATAATGTTAATATTTGCACACACGGTAGAGTGGCAGGAGCAAGTGTGAGAAACAAGTCATCACTCAACTTCCAATACCTAAACTGCACGAATTATTTCCATATTTTCCCTCATATTGCTACGGGATCCATGCGAGCGTTTAAATTACCTGGAAAGCAGCGTCATGGGGAGACACCCCTGGCCTGGCTGTAATAAAAGCTGCTTTAGACCTTTTGTAACATAATAACGTCAAGCATATATGTAATTTACACTTAACTTCCAAATGTATCAAGTTTCTGTGAAGAATTTGGAGTTTCAGTTCGGTGCACGTTGCAAGTGGTGTGTGCAGTTAATGTTGTATATCGTGTGCGGGAGTGGTGTGCTTAGATGGCAGGTGTGATCCACAAAATAGCGTAAAATCGTTAGATTTTTTGTTTTTATTATTATTATTATAATGATTTTTATATATATATATTTTTTTTGCTAAATCTTCGTGGCCATTTCATAAGGATAATCACAAAAACCAGATCCTAGTGGAGGGTCACCCCTGATGTAAAACCTGTTCTGTTTAGCGAGTGTTGCAACACAGCTGTTCGCTCACTGCTCGAGGCGGGCAGTCGGTCACCTCAAGAGCCCTGTAATAACCTTCAGAAAAAAAAAGTTCATGATGTAAATCTTTCGACGCAGAAGGGTGACCTTGGCTGTGACCTGTTATCGACTCCTCTCAAAACTACAGTAAACCAAATTCTCTAGTGACTATCGTCCAGCCTGCCTGCTGAGCTTAATAGAATAGGTTTGCAATGATGTTGAGGTAATATTGGTTCACAAACTTTTAAGGCTTTAACTTTCCACCAAGTTTCTCCTGACTCCCGGAAGTTACCTTATTTACAAACTGCATCTAAAGAGTTCCCTCCTATCCATCACATTACATACTCATAGCTCTCATCTCGGTCATCTTTCGAGTTAACGAAACTGTCAAAAATAGAAAAATTTTCCACCACCTGGAGGAAACAAGATAATGCATGATACTCAGTGTGGGTTTTCTCCGTTCTGCTGTAATCCGTACCACTACACTCTCCCCACATGCAGCTGTGACTCCTGTTGATAACTTGGATGAAACTTACCTAAGGTGGGTGACTTCTTGCTTCTCTCTTCCTCAGAACCTCTTCATCTCTGTTCAACACAGCATCTGTACACTTGTAGATTGACCTAACTTTGGTTACTTCTCTCAGTTAATATTGACCTACACGAGGACTCTCTTTTCTCCTTACATTCTTTCTGTTGTATATTAAAGATCTTACTGTAACCTCACACTGTACAAACTCATTATGTCCACAACACCAGTCTCTATACGCGGCAACTATCTTATAGGAGAACGGTCTTCTTACCATGCCTCCACCCGTTCCTGCACATCGTCTCCACACCACCTGTCACCTCCACTCTGAAACTCAATCAAGCAAGTGTATTTAGCCAATCTTCGTTATTAATACATCTGAAATTATTTTTCCATTGGAACTTTAAGACAACCTATAAATTAAAAGTTTTCTATAAATCTTTGAACTTGCCAACAGGATAAATAATTAATTGTCTTTGTTATTTATTCCTATAGTTATTGTTCCTCTCAGTTACTTATCACTTAAAAAAATATTTCGCCATAAAATCAAATACCACACCCTTCCGTCATGCAGTAACCCCCCCCCCCTCCACCCCGCAGTTTTCTTCCTGCCCTAAGTTGGGTTAAGTCCAGCTTTGAGTTAACAGTGTTGGCGATAATGTGTCTTATCTATAGAAAATGATAAACATAAGCTGAGATAGAAAACAAAAATAAATCAACGTGAAATAGTGCCCTCACAACAACCTTCTTCCCAGCCAGACTGAACCTGACACACGACATTGTTTACACTTCATAGTGGCCAAGCTGTGCCCTCCAATTGTCAACACTGATCTGAATCATCAGTCGATAATACTGAACCTACACCTCGGTCTTGCCTTAGCCAACATCAAATCTGATTACATGTGGGTGATTTAACGTGACTCCAGGTTAGATGACGCAGTAGGATACAAAGATCCGCGACGTGACCAGGATTTGTGAGCACCTGTAACCTCCGTGTCCGTCTGGAGAACTCTGAAACTGCACATCTTTGTTGTTGTTATAATGTTATTACTGCAGTTCAACGGCGAAGGTCTGAAGCGCGTAACAAAGTCAGTATACACTAGTCCAACAACATTTAAAAGATTATGAGATAAAACTCTTTAGGGTTAATCTCGTACAGTATACCGCTACCAGTCATAACACGTAGTCTACACATAATGTATCACTGAAACCCAACTGTAGATGATGATAAAGCAGAAAACACGAGAGTACGGTGTTGTCGTTATACTGTGCTTTGCCTTCTACAGCTCTCTTAAGTCCTAACACTGCCAAATTGACAACAGCAACCACGAAATAGATTACAATAATATACTATACTTCCAACTTAACTTCTTTCACAGTTCAGTAAATAAACATATATTTGCAGAACGTCATGTGTTTGTGGAGATGTATTACAACACGTCAACTGTGACTCCGGATGATGGTAGGAGAGACACTCGTAGGTTGAGGTTCCTGTATCCGGTCTGATCTGGTCTGTGCTCTGCTTTGTCTTGGTCTGATCTGTGCTCTTGTAATTTACACTCCCACAATCATTGATATACAGCTAATTTACACTCACCCACTCATTGTTAAGCAGTAATTACACTCACCCACTCAATGTTAAGCAGTAATTAGACTCACCCACTCATTGTTAAGCAGTAATTACACTCACCCACTCATTGTTAAGCAGTAATTACACTCATTGTTAAGCAGTAATTACACTCACCCACTCAATGTTAAGCAGTAATTACACTCACCCACTCATTGTTAAGCAGTAATTAGACTCACCCACTCATTGTTAAGCAGTAATTACACTCACCCACTCATTGTTAAGCAGTAATTGCACTCACCCACTCATTGTTAAGCAGTAATTACACTCACCCACTCATGGTTAAGCAGTAATTACACTCTCACCAGTATAACTTGCTCTCACTTTATAAGTAATACACGTATCTTGTAGAATTTCCACTCCCCCCCCCCCTGGAAAAAAATAGTTACGCTCCCTATCGGCGCCTCAGTACACAGTGAACACAATAATCTTGTCGAGAGAAAGTGTAGGTTCAGTAAGTACGCTCAAGATAGATGTGATTATAACGTCACACTGTTGGCGCTCACGCTGGCAGTATACAGGGTACATGATCAGTGTGACGCAGTTTGGTGTTGATCACGGCGTTTTGTAGTTGGATTCAGGAAATATATGTTATTTTGCTTCGAGGCAACCCGCCAGAATAGAAAAAAAATACCGTATGTAGAAATAGAATGGTTGGAAAGTGTAAATTGAACACCATACTACAGCCAGGAGGGTGGGAGTGAGTGGAAGGGGCGGGAGAAAGTGAGACGGAAGCGTGAAAGAGAAGATAGTTGTAGAATATATTGGTGTACGGTACTTGTTTTGTTTTTCTAATTATTTCAAGTGATTTGGAGGTAGTGTCACCCCCCAACCCTCCCATACCTACTATACCACGCCTCTGTTTACACCTTCAGATTGTTACAAGAAAAAAAATGTCATTAGTTAGGGAAAAAATCATGAAAATTGAAGCAACATTGAATAACTTGAATGAAATGATTACTTAACACATTAAACAGGTGCTACATTACCCCAAAATAGTGTAAGGAAGTCAAGAAGAGGAGGAACACTTGGCCGAATACCTTGTGTAGAGAGAGGCTATAGGTAACGGGTCCCTCACTAGGTGGCGGAGTGTTCAGAAAGTGAAAGTAGACAAAAATAATAGGTTTAGCTCCTAGAAAGTTAACGTTTATATTACTTACTGCTCTCGGTTCCATCAACAGATAGTTATGATTCTAGCAATATTACGTAACTTCTAG